>NC_135497.1:133152850-133426414 GCF_052857255.1 Amblyomma americanum | reverse complement strand
ACTGCTTCGTTTCCAATAGGCAACTGCTCCACCCCCCCCTCCCCCCCCGCCCCCCCCCCTACACACACACACACACACTTTTTTTTTTTGGCACTACAGGCGGCAAATGGCTACATGGAGGGAGGAAGACAGGAGAGGCGCCTTTAATACCGCGGCTGGGGAGGAAATCATGGCAGAAGTCACCTGGTCCTGAAGGCCATCTTGTCTGGGCGCCTGTAGTAACGTACTTACACAAACTGCGTGGCCGTTGCTTTGGCAGGAAAGCATGTGGCGCTTACCGGCGGCACGTACAATGGACGAGCAGTAGCACTCATGCTGTCTGGGCGCGCTTAATAACGGCGCGGTTGGTGTGGCTGTGGCGGCTCAGTTGCTCTTCCGGCATCATAAGAGTGACGTGGCGCCCTCTGCTCTCGTTTTCCTTCCTCCATGGCCGGCTGGTTAGACCTGAGGTGGCAATCGGTAGCCACCATTGGTACAGCAGGAAGAGAATGAAATGGAAAAAGAATCGTTAAAATATACGGCTCCATATACCCGTATACACGCATCGGAGCTATCTGCCGCCTTGATGTGGGTCTCACAAAGTCGTAAGGTTTCTATGGGTGCCGTCGCATTCTACACACGCTCTCTTTAGTGCGCTTCAGGACTGCTGGGAGAACCCGCGTTACGTACTGTATATATAACGGGTGTGCTGGCCTCTTTCATATACTGTTCTGCGGGGAAGTCAATATGTTCTACAGCTCACGCGCGCCTCAACCCCCCCCCCCCCCCCCCCCCCCCCCCGAGTAACACCGAGTAACACGCGAGGACGAGGCCCGTCGACGAGACAGCGCAAAACTCGGCCTTTCTTCGACGACTACGGCCCCTGCGTTTCAACTTTAGGCTTGAGCTTTCGTCTCACGTTCAGGGCACCATAAGGATAAGAATAACCGCGATTTAGCAACGACAAAAACGAACGAATGATGTACTTCGTGCATGAACAACCGATAGCATTAAACAGAAACTCGCTTTTACTGATCGAAAAGTCGACACTTAAAAGACACCTCTTCTGTGAAAATTATACAAATACCGACGTGTCTCTACAAGGCGTGGAAAGGCCTCCCTCAAGTCGAAGAAAAGCGGCATGCTTGACGCGCATGAAAGGCGATATGGAAGCGACCAACAGCGTCAGTCAGCACAGATGGCATTTACGGTGTGTGCATTTCTCAGCTTGAATCATTAAAAGTGGTTTAGCGGCGACTATGTCGAGGGGCGAACATCCCGCACATAATTTCTCGAATAAAGTGAGCTCACAATTCCGGATCGATATTTCCGACGAACTCTTCAGGACTTGGCATCACTTCGTGCGCCAAAGCTGCGCGGGAATTCGTTTGTCAGGCCAGGGGTATCTCGGCCCTATAAATACTTCCGCGAGGTGCTCCTTTCTCCTTCACGAAACGCGAGCACTGTCCCCCCCCCCCCCCCCTTGAATGGCGAGCCACAGAAGCAGCGAATTCATAGAAACGCGGTTGCGCAACGGCACCACGGTGCATTGGCGTGTGGTTTGCACCCACTCGCGTGCTCGTGGGAACATGGGGCCTCTCGGAAGTCTTTACTCGGCAGCGGCGCGCACTCACGCGCGTTGCTGGCTGTGACGCGTGAGTCCGAAACACTTCCCCGTTTTTCGCGGGAGCAGCGGCGGCGGCGGCGAAAGGAATCGCGTGCCACGCAGCCAGGATCCGACTCGGTCGGTGCCTCCAGAGCGGGGCCCGCTCTCACCCAACGGGTGCTGCCGCGGATTGCGCCGAGTACGGAAAGTCTGCCACCTTCGCCGTAGATCGTCCGCCGTTGTCTCGGAGATCGCGTGCCCTGGGTGCCCTGCCGCAGACAGGGCACCCAGATAGGGCGCGGGAGAGCAGTTGGCAGTCGGCTCCTATCTCATTTGTCTCCAAACGGCTTCTTGGCTTTCGCGTTGCGGAGACGACCAGACGCTGGGCCTGATACTGAGTTACGTAACGCTCCTTATCCGGGATCCTCGGCTCCTAGCTTTGGGTTTCTTTTTTTTTCCTCTCAGATACCTGGAACCTTGTCTGGCTTGTGCGACTTCCTTCCTGTTGTGGTTGTTGTTGCTTTTCTGGTTGTTGTTGTTTCGGCCTTCATGCACTAATGCGGTACGGGTAGTGTTCTTCCTCGTATCATTGAAGCTCCTCCTTGAACGAACGCGTCGATAATGACCCTGATAGCACCACACTGACGAGTGTACGATGTAATATATGTGTATATGCATGCCGACCGTGAACAGTTGTCTCTGCGGTTTACGCAGTCAGTCGCGCAGGTCTCTCGGATACGCATGCTACAAGGGGAAGGCATATAGACGACAACCGCGATTCGATGCAAACAGGCAGCATCCTTTATTAGAATGTCCTGCGTACATAGGTGAAAGAATATGCTGCCAGGTTAAATTGGGGACATTTGCTGAAGCGTCGTTTTGTCCAACGGTTTGAACCAGTGACGTGACAAGTTTATATTTTCTTTTTCTTTTCATGCCTTGGTGACATTTTTCTTCTTGAGAGAAATCACACAGTGCTTCCACTCGAGATGTTCCATCAACAAAGTTCATGACCACTATTTTCGTAAATACTTTTTCTTGCAGGTTTATTTCCTACCTTCGTGCTCCTATAGGGCCCCTCTATCCCTGATCTCTCTCATCCAAGCAAATAACGCGCAGATGGCTTCAAATACGAGTGCAAAAATGCCTGGTCGTCAGTAAACACTTCTCTCTGTAGATGTGTAACGAGTTTACAAAACGTCAAGAAGTGCGTGTTTCCAATTCCAATTTATTTTGTACGACTTTGCGTAAGGAATTCGAAGCCGGTCTACTTGAAACATAATACGCTTCCTTCCTTCTGTAATCCTCAAAAATGACTGCTGAGCACTACAGTTCTCGGGTGCCAATTCCAGCAGAGCCGACCGCATTTTGTCGAACATGAAATGCAAGAAAATAGCAGACGGTTTAGAATGGCTAAGCGCGGAGGTGTGCCCTACACCCAGGACTTCACCTAGGTGAAGAGCCTGGCAGGGGCAGATGGGCCTCGTGCCCACGAGGTACGTCAACCCCCCGCCACCCCCCCCCCCCCCCCTCCCCCAGAAAAAGTCTTCAGGCCACAACGTTCACTTGTAGTAGAATGAATGCTCATTTAATTCACCCTGCAGCGGGCCATTCAAAGATTTCGTCAAGCAGCAAGCTTCCCTACAGCGGGGAGAAACCTTCTCGTAGTATTTCAAGTCCCTGCGGTGTTTAATGCTGCCTCAATGGCTCCATAATGCGAGTAACCAACAGCCTTTGGCTGAAGACTTTTGACCAAGACTGTGCGCACACATGGCCAAAATCGGAACGTGCGCCTAGTAGTGCTAGCGCACTAAAACGCCTACGCACTAACATTTCGGCGCCCGTTAAAGTAAGCAAAGAGACCGAAAATGATCCGGGGGCCCTCCACTTCGTCTACCTTGTAGGCAACGGTGTCGTTTTGCAAGTGTGCAGGTGAAATGCCGACAACATGTCAGGGGTTTATTTTTAAAAAAAGCATTAGAAACAAGCCCACAAAAACACGGGGCTTGCCTAGTAACCTACCATAAAGTTAGGAGGAGTTTTCTCGACGAAAAGCTTACGTTTGCGCTTCCCGCTCAGCAGACCGCAATTAAGGAAAAAAGCGGCGTGAGCGTCACAGGTATAAATAAAATAAGGTCCTGATATCAAACATCATCTCAGAAGTATTTCCGTCCTTTCTTCGGCTGCGCGGCTTAATGTTGATTTTCAGCAGCTGTTAGAAGTGCCATTTTCTGCGTAATCAGGCTTGGCTGGACCGCAGCCGCAGGCTCCAATCATTTCATGCGGCTGTCTCGTACAGCAACTGCGCAACTTTCTTCTTTCCGTCTTGATTGGCGTGGGAGAACGGCGCCACGGTTCCCTTTCAGGCGACCGCCTAGCTCGCTGGGGCCAGTTTCCTTTTTTTTCATTTTCTTTTTTTTTCCCACGTCGCGGGCACGTGCTTCGAAATAGGGCTCGCAATAAACGGCGTTAATGCGCAAATTGACCGCGCTCCAGTTGTCTGTTCTTTGCAGCTCAGTAATTACGAAAACTGCAAGCCGTGAATTTCTAAGCTGCGGTCGCCGCTCGCCGCCGTGTACATACATAACCGAGGGAAGGCGGCGCGTGCGCGTTGCTTCGGCGACCTAGCGATGCCGCTGCTGTGTACGAGTCGTTGGAATCGGCGAAAAGCGGGACGCTCTCTGCGTCGCCCGCTGCACCGATCGCGAAAACTAATTGAGCCTGAGTGATCACGCACTTGCTCGCCCCAGGCGGCTGCACCCCAGTACACGCGCCGGCAGCGGCCGCGTTGATCGGGCGAAGAGGAAAGTAACATCAGCGCTATTAGCGGAAGAGGGCGCGATGGCTTTAATTAGTGCGGCAGTCGCGTGGCGCTGGCTCGTCGCGGCGACGATCGCGCCCGCCCGCGGGTGGAGCGGGGCCCGCTTTCTCCACCCACGACGCGGAAGAAGCGTGCGACACCGCTCCTCACTCGGCGGCATGGAGGAGGAAGTGCGGGAATCGCATAGCGCCGCAGCCAGCGAGACGACGTTTGCCGCGCCGCGGAGCGCTAAATGACCGCGCCAACCGATCCCAGTTTCCGCCGCCGAGCGAGCTTTCTGTTTGAATAGCGCCTCGGCGGCGCGGCCGGCAGACCCGCTCCGTTCGGCCGCAGCTCGGAGGCGCGCGCGTGCTGCGGATCGCTGGGCGAGATATCGGCGGCGGGCCGCCTATAAACGCGCACCGCGGGCGACACCGCTTCGCCGCCTCTGGGAGGGGTACGGCCACGGTCCGAGAGCGGCCGCTTCCCGCCAGTATTATTAGGCGGGGACGCCGCGAGGGTTGAGGACGGAAAAAAGAAAAAACAAAAAGGAGGAAGGCAAACATAAAATTATCCCCTATCGCCTCGCCCGTTAAGCTGTCAAGGGCTGCAGGAAACAAAAGCGCGGCTACGAGAGCGAAAGCGCGAAGCTGTTGCTGCGCCTCTCGAAACCGTGTGGTAGCGCCGGACCTCTAAGTTACTTCACGGAGGTGTTGCAGACTATTTGAGGCTGTTTGGACGTGACGTCTTTTCTGGGTGTGGCCACCGTGAACGCTGCACTGTTAGTACGGAAGTCTTCTTATCGCTCAATGCATGCTGTTCGCGGTCTGTTTGCGAACGCACGCGCACGCAAGCACGTCTTGCGGACTTTTGGCGGGCTGCGTTCAGCGCGTCGCCGAGTGCAGCAATAAAATTAGATAACCAAGATTCCACGACATTCCACCGTTCAAAATGGCAGCGTTCAGCGTGCGCGAGGAATTGTGTGTACGATCGTCCTTAAAATCTACCTCTCGACGACTCGCTATTAAGTAAATTCGTCGTGTGTTGGAAGGTGCCGCTTATAAGGTTCCGCGGCTTCCGCGGCTCAAAGCCGCACACAGCGAAACTCAGTGAACATGTGAGAGAGCTAGGCATTTTCACCGCTCGCATCAAACGTGTTCTCAGGCATTTTACGCAGAAGTAGGGCTCGGTACCCTAAGCCTAATGAGTTGGGTTCAATTTGCTGTTTGAAGGGGCTCTGAACAACCTGTAATTAAGCGGCGTTAGCGCAACTCTGAGGCTCTCTCGCTTGCTTCGGCACTGCTATTGTGCTACGCAATCGAGGGGGGGGGGGGGGAGCTCTCGTTGTGCAGCACATGCCGCTCGGCAATACCGGTGGGGCATGGCCAGTCACACGGATTCGCGTAACCATGCCTTTGCGTCCATTCGTCGCGGCGCGGTAGCAAAAAGAGCTTGCGAAGACCCCAAGCGTCTGCGTATGTCAAAGAGTCTCCTGCTCAGCCCCCATAAGTGCTTGCTTGTGCTTTATTCCTTCGTTGCTCTCTGCGCCGCTTCCCCCCTCTCCTTCTCAACCACCGCAGCCAAATTAAGGCTTGGCTATTGACCGGCCAAAGCTTCCTAACTACAGGTTCCGTCAGCGCAGCACACTGACGCGACTGGTTCCGATCGAGCTCCACTCAATCGACGCCTGCATCACGAGAACGCTCATATTTCAGCCTCGGGTGGGTCGGCATATATGCTAATTGAATTCGGTTGGCCTATAAGCGTTGCAAGAGGGTCTGCGCGACTATGTTACAGGGCTGGATCGAGAGCATGGCTTTCGTTCGCGAGTTCGGACAGCTTGAAGCTGCGATATTCTGGCTGGCTTGGATTGCTTGCTGCTTGGCTTGTTGCTTCGCTCCCTTGTTTCTTATTCCACGGATTGCATGACCATTTCGGCGCCTGAGCTTCCTGCTCAAATACTTCCCTCTCGATCAACAGCTCGGGAAATAGTGTTTCATAGTACTTACAGATTTACCTAACATTAATTGCAACCACCTAACTACTCACTTACCAAACGAGTACATAAGAAATAAGGACGCGAACGGTGGCGCATGAATTGCACTTGATCCCCCCTCCCCCGTTTCCTGTTCTTTCTTTCAGTGCCTGTCTCGCAGCGGTTCCTGCGCTCGGAGCCCGTAGACGTCAGCGCGAAATAAACGATCGCCAAGTCCGCGCCATTCGGCGGCTTTTCGCCGTTTGCCGTGCATGCGCAAGGCTCATTTGGCTCGGGTTATTCGCAGCCGCGCGCACCGATTGCCGGTGCCGATAACCGTGGAAGAAAAAAGCCGCCCTCGAGGCTCGGCACGCGAGTCGCGTAGCATGCAGCGGGGCGCTGCACGAGGAAGTGGCCGTGCGGCTCGCGTAAGCGGTGCGCGTGCGTGCGTGTCACCACCGCCGAGCGCTGGGTTTTCGGGCGCGCCGCCGTCACTTTCGGCCCGGCGCTGTAGAGCCTAGTTTACACGGTCGCGCGAAAGCGCCCCGCGAGTTAACCTCCAGCACGAAAAAAAAAAAGGGCGGGAGGGGCGAGGTGAACAGGAAGCCACCGACCGATTTGCCTACGAAAGTTGGTTTCTCGCAACCGAACAGGAAGCACGACATGACAATTGGCCGCGTGCATGAGAGTCAGCTACGTTCCCTACATTTCTAGTAGACTATGCAGAGTGAAAAAAAAATGCCATCTACTACATTTTTTTTCTTTCTATGGCATTGCCTATTCTTGCACCAGCCAGTAAGCACATTGGAACAAGAGCAGGGCTTTAGGCCTTCCGCCCGTAAATAACATTGCGCTGTTGAATAAGCATAACAGCGCATCTGTATGCAAAGGGCAGCAAGATTTTTTGCCTGTGGAATTATTTGGAAAAGCCCGAGTACGATCAGTATTCCTTCCTAGTAGGTGTGCACAGCATCCAATGACATCAGATTCCTCAGCCGCGTCGACCTCCGCTATAGGTCGATGCACACAGCTGCTGCCCTAAAGGGCAACTCTGGGTGTCTCGATGTTAACGTCTTTTTTTTTCTGTGCCTACGTTCGTGCGTGTGTATGTCTGTGTGTGTGTGCGGGGGGGGGGGGTAAGGCGTGGTATGGCATGATGTAGTGTAGTATGGTATGGTACAGTATGGTATGGTACGGTATGATTTTTGGGGTGAAATGCCAAAAAGCAGAAGAGGGGTGGGGTGGTTCTGCAAGACGCCGTAGTGGACGTCGCCGTATTAATTTCCGCCACCTGGCGTTCTTTAAAGTGCTCTGACACCGCACAGCAGACGGGCGCTTTTGAAAAACACGGGATAAAATGAAATGGAGAGAGTAATTTCGAAGCGAATAGCTTCAATAGTTAAACCACCACTTCCCTCACAGTCTAGTGTAGAAATAAAAAATGAATGCCCCAAGAGGACAGGTTAAGGTACGTTGTACTCTATAGTACAGCATTAGCGATTTTGATTGCAGTAAAAATTACATTTACATCAACATACAGGAGGTCTGATGTGCTACTTCGGCAGCTGGTCACCTTTTCGGTAGCGTCTTGATGTCCAACCTCATGGCGGGCGCCGCAGCTTAGGTTGAATAAAAAACTCGGGGCCTTCTTATCCACATTCTAAAAGAAAAAAAATACGATAGCGTTTAGGTTGCCTGCTATGGCGTCTACAATGAGCGTCTAATGCTCTTGCAATTTGCGTTCATATGGCATGCATCAGTCATCGCCTTCTAGAATGTTCGAGTACCTACCATTGGATTATCATAGGGGATTATACTAACCCCACCCACGAATACACCTTAATCCACCAACTAATCGCCGCTAATCCACCTTATTTTTTTTTTTTGGGGGGGGGGGGGGTAGGGTATGCCTACTTCCAAAATTTTGGGGGCCTCTTTGGAATTTTTCTGGGCGGGCCCACTTGAAATTTTCGGGTCCTCAGATTTTCAAACTTGATGGTGCCCTATGATTGGCCCACTGGTGATTATGTGGTGTTGATTACGTCACGGCCCCCTCAATCGTGTTCATAGATTGGGGAGCTCCCATACCACTACTGGCGCAGTGGTGCAGCAGTTAAGAGCTGCGCCACTGCCACGGCAGGTGGCTGTTTTAAACACAGCTACCGGTAGGGCTAGTGAGATCCAGGCTGCTCATACCGAGCTCCCGTAATGCTCATGTGTAGCGCCATGGTGAACGGGTGGCAACTGAAGTGAATTTATTTAAATTAATTTCAGTGCACGGGGGCCAGGTAGTTAACAACTCGGTGGGGATGTTGCCACGTCCCATGGTTGTGATGACATCGCAATGTCACGTGACCTCCCTCGACCAATCATTAGGAATTTCAAATTTGGCGGTGCTCTTTGAGTTCTATGGGGCCACGTTGCCCTTATTACGTCATCTCAAAATTGACCAATCAGGGAATTTCATTACGGAGAAGCCGGAAACAGCATGACGGCAGCCTAAATGCAATCGCATTAAAAACCCCACATGGTACTTGTCGCACTCTGCACAAGGTCTGCATACTGATGAAGTGCGCTCGGTCGTGATGTTTTCGTGCTAGTACAAGCTTTACTGTTCTCTTTTTGAGGAAACCTTTTGCCCAACTCCTCTCACTATCTGATGTCTAAAGATACCCCTGAATCTCCTTTTCATCCGTGCTCCGTCTTCAGTGCTAAAAGCCCATTTGACACTCCTTTTTACAGCGGAGACATTGAATTATTATTTTTCGACGGTCAGTTCGGTGATCACAGTTAACGACAGCAGTGAAAGTTGTTACGGACGGATGAGTGCATGAGCTAGCACTTCTACCGATTTAATCTAAATATCGACGTATTCCGCAACGTCGAATAATTTGATACTTTCGAATGATTGAATTCAGGTCGAAGCGGAGGTCGAATAGCGAACTAATAGATTTTCATGCGGAATACTTGAAATATTTGCCCTTGCCTAGATTTTGCATTTAAGCCCCATATAAATACGGCCACCGTGGTCAGCATTCGACCGCGCGCACCGCGGCGGGGTCGAAAAGCACTGATCCCGTGCGGTCGATAAGGATAGAAGTCGGATGCGCTTGTCAGCAGCGCACGGACATGGCTGCGGGTTGAAAACGCGCAAGGTTTCGTGCGGTAAGAATGAACGCGATGAGCTTACACGAAGACAAAGGGAGCACTGGGGTTCGGTCCATGACGGAAACTGTGCGAAAGGAAACGCGCTTTTGCTTTTGCTCCGTAGCCGCCTATCGGCGGGGCTCCTTTTAGGAGAGCATCTAATACGTGTCTGGAGGAGCCCCTCAAAAACGTAGTCCGGGGCAGCGGAAAGGCACACACAGCAAGGACAGTGGCTGTGACGGATCCGATATCTTCCGTCCTCAGCGGATGTCAATTTGGACTGACGCTCGGTCCAAAAACGTGCGCAACCCTGCCGCAACCCGCACCGCGTAGATCGCCGGCCTCACGGTCCGACGAGCAAAATCCGGTTTTTCGGCTACGTCCGAAATAGCTTCGTTCCGCCCCTCTGCGCCGATCGCACTCCGCGTTGCAAGTGACACGGATGCGCGGAAGGCAACCGTTCGAATTGGTGTGCGCGCTGATTTGCTCTCCACACACCGCGAAAGTAAAAGGAATAGACTGCCGGAAAGGGACGGGCTGGCGTTAAGCGTACCTCGTTGCCCTACGACAAACAGCGGAACAAAATGGAAGCGCCGAGCAGCGGATCAAAGCAAAAAAACTGAAACAAAACAAAACCACACCCGATGATCTTCGAGCCGCCAAATCACGGAGTCCGGGCGCACGTACGACACCCGATGATGCGCTGCGCAGGATCGCCTTGGCCATAGCCGGCATGCTGGAAGGCTGAACCTCGCTGTTGACGCCGAGAAAAGCCAGTCGAGGAAACGCGTGAAGACTCGTGGCTAAACAAGGCTGATCGCAGGAGGGGAATAGGCTGGCATCAATAAATATACGACACGTTCGTTCTCAATGGGCGGCTTGCGCGGGCCGCCAATGGCGAGTGCACGGCAGGGCAGGGCCCGCTGAGGCGCTCCTGGCCTGGTGGCCAGGCCCGCAGCGGGCTGCTGCTACACGAGGAGCATTGGAGATGCCGAAGGAAGCGTTATTTTACAACCTCCGCGGCTCAGAGAACCCGTCGCTCTTCTTTACGGCCAGCTAAAAAAGGGACAGCTTTGCGTGAACGCTGGAAGAAAAAATAAGAACGCAAGGGGCGAGAAAAAAAGTTAAAATAAAAGCGAGCGCTTAGCGTGCAGGATGAAGAGAGCTTTTCGGCCATCCCGACAGGTCTTTTAAGCGGCTGGAGTCCGCCGTTACAGTGTTTCCAAAGTAAGACGAAACCGCCGACATTGTTTGTTTTTTTTTCTTCCCGCAGTTCGCTCTGGTGAGACTCCAACAAGCAATTCTTGCGTGACGTCACGAGTTCACGTTACAGTGAAGAAAACGGTTCACCTTCCTCATAGACACTACAAACACGCAGCTTCAAAATAATAAATTTCAATGCGATATGGCAGCCCCAACCTCTTGCTTGCGTATAAATCATCAGCCATGATGTTGGACAAAGCTCTGTGCGCCAATGCATATCGCCATATTCCTTTCACTTCTTTATTTAGATATCATGTAGTGCTGCTAATCTCCCTGTGCATAATGATGATGGTGATGATGGTGACGATGTAGATGGTGATCATATTAGCAAGAAGAAAAGAAAGCAGCCTTCTGGCATTAAAAAAAAAAAGACGTTCGAAAGCTAAGCCCTCTCGACGATAACTTTAATGTGTCTTAAGGAAGAAAGTAGTGCTTCTTGTTATCACGAGCATGGGGGCTTCTGGCATCATAACCTGTTACGGGACACCGGGATCAGAGGAAAACCTCATTTTCTGCTCAGCCGCATTTCGCGGATCTTGGAACTGGATGGAACGGGCGTGGGCCACCAAGGCGCTGCACGTCTCAGTTTGACGCTGTACACGAAATTCAGATTTTTGGACAATACCGCACTCCAAATATTATCGGTGCTCACAGTTTGAAAATAAAAAATATATAAAATATCCAGTGGCTGGGTTTGCACCAACTTCCTTTCAAACAACTTTCCTTCACATCTAAAGAAAAACAGTACGAGCACTCGTAAAGACTCGTAAAGGGAACACTATGACGGCTTTCTAAACTTTTGTCGTTCGCGCTGTATGCCTCCTGACTATATCCCTATGCCAGCAAGCCCAGTTGTCTTTAAGACTGTTATAATGCACGAATATGTCGTGCAGTTGTATACTCATTATGACTAGCAACAATATGGCAGAAGCTTAAACGCTGTGTTTCACAGCAGTATAATGTACTGGGTCAGGATCTTTAGCGAACATTTTGGAGCACCGAAGAATGCCATCTTTCTTCGGCGTTCAACTTGAGCGCGCACCGCCGCCAGGCGGGCGACGAAGATACCAGCGCAGCTGCCGCGATGCAGATCATATTTCGCGCGGCTACGTGCGGCGCATAAAAGCATATACGTTCGGGAGAAACATGAGCCCGAGCAGTGCAGTGCATGCCGGACTTGTGCGCCGCCGGCGGACGAGATGTCTCCCTTTGTGTATGCCCAGATGAACCTGATGCACAGTACATGTGCACATGGTACAATATCCCATGTATGCCTTTTGTCGGATTCCATAGCAGGCGTCCGCATCGTCACGTTGCGCGCGAGGGTAGCTCGACGCTCACTTTTTTATAGGTGCATCGCCCTGCTCTCTTTTACAGCAAGGGTGTATATAGAAAATACTAAACAACGCCCATTAATGTAAGCACAAACACGAAATGAGGATCACCCAGGTTGGGCCGGTCGGCAGCTCCGGAAGATAAAAATAATTTCTGTTTACCTAGAGGCCTTTTGGAAGCTCATGCTTCGAACACTTCCGCTAGAAAGCCTGCGCAGTCGAGGCAGATTTGCAGCTGGTTACACTGGAATATCCCTAGTAATAGTCGCGCAAATTGTTTAAACGAGTTACTATGATAACTCTATGCCCATTCCCTGGCCAGAAGACGAGCACAATTCCATGTGCCCTTTTCTCAGATTACGTCACACTTATTTGGATGCGCATGGCTTGTTTTCGTCTCCTTTGATTTGAGTACCGAAGGAGCGCTAGAAAGTATGTAAACACAAGCAGAGGGAACTTGGCGAGCAAGCGCTTGTTCCAACTTGACTTGTTCACTTCTTGTTGCGGCCTGTGATTTTAACCCTTCAACTGCTTGCATCTAGTGCTGAATGCGAAAATAACAGCACGTTCGGCGATCTACTCCCAGCCGCATCACTTACCGGCACCGCCGTCAGCCCCAAACGGCGGCCGTTGCAGAGAGGTGGCCATTGAGAAGTCGGCGACACCCCACACGCGCAAGGCAGGAAGGCTAGGCGCTGGAACCGTCGCTCAATCGCAGCCACCGGGCGTTCACCCTCGCTGATCTCGCACCCGAGGCGCTAAATGGCTTTTCACTCGTGACAAGCGGCTCCCGTAATTGAACGCGCGCTCAGCCGAAGTTCTATTGCGTGGCTTCTCGACACCGCCGGTCGGTAGCCCGCCAATTACCACGTCAGTCACACAGCCGTGCAACGAGGGAACACCGCAGGGCGGCGCACGCGGCGGAGACGAGGAAGTTCACTCGGGCAGTGGTCGTAGTAGCGGCTTAGCGCTGCCGCCGCCGCGTAACGGCACGCGCCGTCTATCACCTCGTTACGCAAGGCTCGCGTAATTTCGCGAAGACATCGCAAAAGCCGGCCGAGCGCGGCGCTTTACCAGTTTCGTTCGTTTATTTATTTACTTATTTTACATTTCTCCGCTACCCGCGCCGCTCACGCTGCACTAGCGGAGCAAGAACACGACGACGAGGAAGCAGCGCGCGCGCGGGCAGCCGCCCGAAAAAGGCCCGCTTCGTTTCCACCACGCAGCGTGCCCGACGACTCGCGCGTGACCTTCGGAGCATACAGATCGCACGCCAACGTGCTGCGCGTAGTCGCGCCGGGAGTGTCCGCCGGGCGGTGTGTAGTTGGTCGCCCCGGCAGCAGCGCGCCAGCCGCTGAAGGAAAAAAGAGCGGCCAGCGCTATATGCGCTATATAAATACTCGCTTCGGATCACGCTTCGCCTTTTTCCGCCTGTGCCCGCATGCCGCGCCGAAGCCGCCTTTCCGCGCGGGGGCCCCGGGGCCGCGTGTAGAACATGTGCACACCGCAGTGCTCCGGAAATCTAGGCCACCGGGAGGCCTATTGTTGTCGCCGAAAGTGGCAACGAGTAGCAAACGCGGAGTCGGCGCAACCGCCGCTCCGAGGCTTCGCTTTCGTCACATTCTTCCAGGCCCCTATTCGCTGTCACTCAGAATGGAGGTGACCAGCCTCGCCTCCGAAGGGCGCGCTTCTCGTTGCCCACTTGAGTGGCACGTCCGACGGAGGGCATGTCAGGAATGGCCGTGCTCCTGAATCCCGTAATAAGAACGCGCTCCGCCTATAGGTTCAATGGCAGCACAGGAATCTTGCTGCGTGAACGTTTCGGGTGTATACTTGGTCCTTTGGCATATCACCGAGCCTCGACTGCATCTTTCCCTCGTTCCGTCATTTCTGTACATCGCGTGTACTCCACAGTGTATAATTCTGACGCGATGTTGAGCAGCGGCACGACAAACGGAACTGTGGAAGAAAAATGCAGCCATCGGCAATTGCCGTCAGCCCTGCAGAACTGCATGGCGATATTCGCTGCCAACATTTCCAGTTGCATAGAGGTAATTCGATTCGTGCATTCGGGGCGGTATAGCGGTGCCGACTAAAGCCCTTCTGATCGGTTCCAGCAATAGCAAAATGGGGAATACACCGACTCGGATTTCGAGTGCGGCTTAACGTTCTTTCCCAATTTCCCCCACAGTGGCTTTGTGCCTTCCTCTCAATATAAAAGACCTTCAATCAATCAACCTTGCAATGGAGCAACGACAAGTGCAAAACGCCGCCGACTAACCCGAAGAGAGAATGAGAGAATGAGAGAGATAGCACCTCAGGAAACAAAAAGGAGAATAAGTGTGTTCGCTCAGAATCTCAACTGATAAAGTTCTTCGTTGTCATTCTTTTTTTTTTCTCTCTTCGTACGCACCTCCCAAGTAAAATTAAGTCGTAGCCACAAGAGATGCGGCAAAGGTTCCTGTATTTACTTTCAATCACGGAGGAAGACTATTTAGGAGTGGAAACTCCGCTGTCTGCGGCGACCAGAAAAGGTCGCTAGCCCGCGGAGCCACTATCATGCTGGCGGCCTGGAAAGAAACTACCGCCGTTTCGGTTGCCAAGGCAACCGGTCGAGCATGTTGCTACCGTTCGGCCGCGCGCGCCTATGCTCTTCTCCCTGCAACACTTGTAACCGCTTTTGCGATTTTGAACAAAACACCTGCGTCCCATCTTAGTCTAGCCAATTCCGAAGGATGCCGCACTGCGCGGAGCAGCGCTGTTAGTATTACGGCCCCCGAACAAACACCGACAAGAACTGTTGCTGTTTGACTTAAGGGCGCAGAGTGAGTGAGTGAAAACTTTATTGGATCTTTTCAACGGTGGCTCAGTGGTTAGGGCGCTCGACTACTTATCCTGAGTTCCCGGGTTTGAACCCGACCGCGGCGGCTGCGTTTTTATGGATGAAAAACGTTAAGGCGCCCGTGTGCTGTGCGATGTCAGTGCACGTTAAAGATTCCCAGGTGGTCGAAATTATTCCGGAGCCCTCCACTACGGCACCTCCTTGTTCCTTTCTTCTTTCACTCCTTTCCTTATCCCTTCCCATACGGCGCGGTTCAGGTGTCCAACGATATATGAGACAGATACTGCGCCATTTCCTTTCCCCAAAAACCAATTATCTTTCAATGGTTTCGCGGTTATGAAGTCTCCGTTGTCTTCTCTGGCGCTGGCGACTTGAGGCTTCTCGTCAGCTTCTTCCTTTCTTCTTTCACTCCCTTCCTTATCCCTTCCCTTACGGCGCGGTTCAGGTGTCCAACGATATATGAGACAGATACTGCGCCATTTCCTTTCCCCAAAAACCAATTATTATCTTTCAATGGTTTCGCGGTTATGAAGTCTCCGTTGTCTTCTCTGGCGCTGACGACTTGAGGCTTCTCGTCAGCAAGGGTGGGCCCCTATTCCAAGGCTCCACTGAGTCGTGCTGCATCATTCGCGTGCTGCACTAAGGGCCTTTGGGTCGTGAGTTCGCCGCTGGTGAGCCGACTCTCCCATTGCTCCGCACTCGGGTGTTCGTGTTGGTGGAATGCTTTGTTGCGTTCGCACTCCCACGTGATATGGTAAAGTGTAGGTGTGGCATCGCACCAAGGGCAGGTGGCTCTGTATTGTGTCGCAGAAATACAACGTCACGGCGTGCCCGCTGAAGAAAACACCCCTGTCGTCTGCTTGTCGTCTGCTTTGAGCGCGCGCCGCCGTAGCCACCTGCCCGGGCGTTGCATTTTTTTTTTTCGCTGCGGCTTCTACGAAGCACCGCATGGCGCCGCCACTGCATACGGCCCCGTCGGCGCATACAACTGTGACCTTATCTGGTCGCCTGCCCTCGCTCGCGCTGGCGGGAGTTCCTCCTAAATAGTCTTGCTCCGTGCTTTCAATAAACTGCGAAGGGAAGAGCGTGGTGATGACGTGAACAAAGTAGAAAACTCCTGTTCCACATTTCTAAACTTTTGCTTTTCTGCATTTCTGCGATCGAGCAACCAACTGCTGTCGAGCTTTTCCTGTTATGTACTTCTCCAACCTGTTTCAATTTAGTACACTGTATGTCTGGTATTGAAGAAAGACGACTGCTCGTAACGCAGTTGCCTTTTCTTAATTTTGTCGATACTGTACAAAACTGCTATCTGCTGCAGTCATTTGCGGCTGGCCATCTACTAAAGCTACCAATTATTTTTCTCGGTTTATGGCGTTAAAGTAGCGGAATCGTTCGTTTCAACAGCGGCACGGTGCAGGTGATGGCCATGTGAGTACGTGCCAACGACAGCGCATCGATTTCCAGCCCGAATTCTGCTACGTGAGGCTTTAACATTAAAATGGGCTCCAGTCAGATTTCAACGGATATAGGCGACGGTTTCTCTACGACAGGAGCCCAAGTTTTTCGAGGGGGTGGAACCAATACGATCCCTGGCAATAAGCTTTGTCGCAGCGACGTATTGGCCTGAAACGAGCACGTCAGTCTGGAACACCAGCAGGCTGCCTATCCAAGAACCACTTACTCATGCCCGCATATATACTGTATCCCTATACAACTATTGACTACTTATCGAAGGCCAGGTAGGATGGGAATTTTGGCAACAGAAGCTCTTCCCAAGCCCGTGTTACCCCGCGATACACATATTAAATGCTTGCTCATTGCGAAATTATCCGTGACACTTATAAGGTTGCCCTGCCTATATACAGTCCGCAATACAGCTGCAAGAACTGAGGTAACAACGAGCATCGAATTAGGTTGAAGCCAAGGAAAATTTTCCGCGCACAGTTTCCCCAAGTCTGAATCCACCTTGAGAACATGGTTTCGAAACGTCGAGCTACCTTTCCAAGCTGTATATTAACCTCGAGCGCAAGAAGTCGAAGATATTCGTCTTTTAAATAGACATGTACAACCACTACAAACTAGCTCAACCTTCCGTTTTTATGGACTTTCCAAGCTGTTCCTAATGAAGATAACTGCATTTCCATCCTAAGTCGCGTGCGCGCTGCTGCATTTCTGATGCAAGTTGTTCAGGTTTTCCTTACTGTTGTGACTGAAGTGTTTCCACAGAACTGCTTGTTCATATTTTTTTTTTCTTTGAGTGGTCTTATGACGAGCAGATACAGGCGAACCAGTAGTTAGCTGCACACCGTGACGGAACGGCGCTCTAAAACAAGGCAGAGCTAAAAGGGTAATGAGGTGAACGCTGTTCCATCGTACCCCTATTAAAAAAGTTCAGTCCCTATTGCTTTGTCATTGCTACGTCCCGCTTTAGTGCGTTCGGGACGACAGTTGTCAGAGGGACACCCGAAGCCTTCAGCGGCGACCGATAGTGTCCTCCCTCCCACCCTCGCGCTTTTATTACTGTCGATTTACTGTCCTTTAATGCGGAAGCATTATATGGCTCACCGGTAACGAAATCCGCCGTGCGGCGTTGTTGTCCAGCAACAGTGGCTCCAAAAAACCCTAGATGACGTCAGCAGCAGGCCATAAAATAAAGTGGCTTCCAGATACCCGGTGATGCCATCAGCGAGGACCTTCAGATCGCGAGGCGAGCACGCAATCCGTAGGCCACAAAACCGCGTTTATTATTGGTGAGTAAAAGGGGACCTAGTGTCTGAGTTTCCTTACGGCTGTATGCTAATGAGTAAGTGTGTCATTAGAAAGGAAGGAATTTTTAACGAACTTAGCAACAGAACTCACGGCGAGACAATGCCTTCGCATTCAAAGCACGTAAGTAGTATTAACTAGCCTCCGTAATTTTTGTCACCCACAGGCAGGCTATAGGAGTCGTTCGGTGCCCCTCTCAGGGCTGCGAGCACAGGTGTAAACGGGCTTCTGACGTAACGGACTGCAGCGACAAAATGAAGCGTAAGCATCGCACCACTGTGATGTGAGATGTCGAGATGCCATTGCATTGTTTTTAGCGACCACTACACAATGACCTCGTCCGCGAAGTGGGCAATGAAAATTAATGGCGCGCACACATACACGCACCAACGCCGTTACTCCCTTCTATAGAGAGCGTGCCGCACAAATATCGTAGACCGCCCTCACCAGGAGGCGTAGCGTTGCGCGTCGTCCCTTTGGTCTAGGTTCGCTTCACGACTACTTTACAGCGATGGCTGGGCGATAATGTCCAGAGCTGACGCTGGCGTACTCGTTACGAGGTATACCTAGCGTAATTGCCAAAAAAATGTTTTCTTTGCGATAGCATTACGAACCTCGCTCTCGGAAAAAGAAAATGATTCGTTGTCTTCAACCGAAACTTTCCCCCGTGCCCGGTAACGTGCATACAGGTCACGAGGACGCCAAGCATTATTTACACCCGTACGCAGGCCAAATGTTTCAGTTCGCATTTCAGCGATATACGACTTCACGCTTGTCGTTTAAAAGCCTGTCTCTAAACTATAACCTTTCGCCTTTAGAATGCCAGAAAAGAGATTGGTTTATGGTTTATGGGGGTTTAACGTCCCAAAGCAACTCAGGCTATGAGAGACGCCGTAGTGAAGGGCGCCGGGAATTTCGACCCCCTGGGGTTCTTTAACGTGCACTGACATCGCTCAGCACACGGTCCTCTAGAATTTCGCCTCCATCTAAATTCGACCGCCACGGTCGGGATCGAACCCGCGTCTTTCGGGCCGGCAGCCGAGCGCCGTAACCACTCAGCCACCGCGGCGGCTTCCAGCCAGAAAAGAGAACCTCCGACATCTTTAAGCATGCACCTAAAGAGTGTGCGAAAGGCAACAGTGCTTCGAGAGAGTACAAATATAACGAAACAAAGTAAAATAAAAGTCAGTCAGTGGGAATCAGTTAAGCCAGTTTGCTGAGAGGGAAAGCACTGTAAGTTAGCGTGAAGGTCAACTCAATTAGCGAGGTGAGAACACGCGAACACTACTTGGCAGGTAATCTGTCCGGATAAGATAGTAATCCGCCTATCCGCAGGAAGACTCTCGCGGCGCGCTCAGAGCGTACACGCGGTCCGATCGTATCGCGCAGCCAGCGAGAGCGCTCGCTTCAATTAGGGCGCAAGCTTCTCGCTTGCTTTTTTCTCTGAGCCGACTGCTTACGCCGAGCGGGGAGAGAAACAAGGCAGTAATTGAGATAGATGCAGCAGATAGGCGGCAGGTAAGGCTGCGAGATCCGGGCATCGCTTGGATCATCTATACCCAAGAAAGCACTGCCGCACAACGCGAATGCAGTGTGCGACTGTTCATGAACGCGGCATTGGACGATTGGCAGTTAACTCTGGCAAGGGGGACAAATTTACTGAGCAAAAAAAAAAAAAACGACGAGTTAAATGCTGTTGTGAAACGGCGCATGAAGAAAAATATAATGAGCTGTTCGGCCCGATGGTATGACGCAGAAAGAACAATCTTCTTTAGGGAGCCGGCAAAAGAAAAAAGAAAAAAGTATGGTACGGTATGGTATGGTATGGTATTTATTTTATAGTGTTTGACGTCCCATAGCGACTCGGGCTATGAGGGACGCCGTAGTGGAGGGCTTCGGCGGATAATATCGACGACGTAAGGTTCTTAAACGTGCACTGACATCGCACAGTACATGGGGATCTAGCATTTTGCCTCGATCAAAATGCGACCGCCGCAGCTGGGAACTGGTATGGCATGGTATGGTGTGATATGGCAAGGTATGCGGGGTGTATCGGGACAGGGACGCCGTAGTGGAGGGCTTTGGATTAATATCGACCATCATGGAGTTCTGCACGCGCACTGACATCGCACAGCACGTTCTGTACGCGCACTGACATCGCACAGCACGTGGGCGTTTTTGCTCTTCGCCGCCATCGAAAGGCCGCCGCCGCGGCCAGGGTGATTCAAGCAGCCGTCACCGAAAAAGTATGCTTATAAACTGGTACAGAAGATGCTGACAGGCAGGAGAACTCGGCGCAGACATACCAAATTATCATATTGGCGTGCGCCTCCGAAGTATAGTCGCGGTGGTATAAGCGCGCAGGCAAATGGGAAAGAGAACACCGCAACGAATGTGTGCCTTTCAGCAGACGCGGTTAGATTGGAGTACAACGATAAAGAATCAGTTATATCAGCTGCTGAAGAACAACAGTTGCATAATTTTAGCAGTCCTAACGCGATTGCTAAAGGATCGGCCAAATTTGGGAGTTAGATCAGGGAACAGAGCTAGAAATATTATTCAAAGGACGGAAAGAATACGGTCAAGCCTTGCTTCCGTGCCATTGAGACATTGCTCGCAGTCACATCATCATAATTATGAGACTCTAAAGTTGGCAAATGTCGTTTGTATCTGAATAAAAAAAAAGAAACAGCACAAAAGAAAAAAACAACAACACGACGTACACCGCGGTCTCTGGTCTCTTTTCTTCGTGTCGTGCTCTTCAGGGCTCTTTCCTTTTCGACTTGGCCCTTCTGTCGGAATATTCATTAACTTATCTTGCGCTCAATTATTCATAATAGTGGTGGGCAAAAGCTTGGCGCTTTTCGCAAGAATCAAAAACAGTCTTGCGCTTATGGAGGTGAGAGCAGCTTACAAAAAAAAAAATGACGTCGGCTGGCAGAAAAAACACACAAACACCGATGCTTGTAAAGCTGAATCACACAATTTTAAATATGTGCGTTCTCGTATGTGTGTTCAAGTTTCCATTTCCGAATCAAACGTTTCAAATATACAAAACGACATATTTTGCTCCGTATTCACACAGGGACCTCTTGATAACCTCCCTGAAGACCCTTACTTTATCCGTCCGCTTATGGAAAACATTATCTTCGAACCGTGCGGCATTGCTAAAATCATAGACACGCTAAAGAATTCTTCATCTGCAGCTGTTGACGGCATCAACGCTAAAGTTCTCAAAAAGCCGCTGCGGTGGCTGAGTGGTTACGGCGCTCGGCTGCTGGCCCGAAAGACGCGGGTTTGATCCCGGCCGCGGCGGTCGAATTTCGATGGAGGCGAAATTCTAGAGGCTCGTGTACTGTGCGATGTCAGTGCACGTTAAAGATCCCCAGGTGGTCGAAATTTCCGGAGCCCTTCACTACGGCGTCCCTCATAGCCTGAGTCGCTTTGGGATGTTAAACCCCCATAAACCAAACCAACCAACCTAAAGTTCTCAAAAATACCAAAGACCTTTGTAGTATAATCTTATCTTCAATTTTTCACCAGTCGCTTTCTTCGTGCTCATTACCAGGTGACTGGCGGATCGGGATGGACATTCCAGTCTTCAAGAAAGGTAACCGATCTTCACCACTTAAGTATAGGCCAATTTCATTAACCATTGTTTGCTGTAAAATCATGAAGCATATAATACATTCGCATACTGCCCATTTCTTATCATCGGATAAATTCTTTCAGCCTAACCAGCACGGCTTCCGTAAAGGTCGTTCCTGTGACACCCAACTTGTTCCCTTTCTTCATGATATACATGCATGACTCGATCGTAACATTCCCACGTATTCCATATTCCTAGATTTCAAAGAAAAAAAGACATTTGATAAAGTCTCCCATAGGCGCGCACAGCATAAACTGTCACGCCTAAATCTGCATCCCTGGGCTCTGGATTGGATTCCAGCTTTCCGAACTGACCGCTATCAATTCGTCCACGCTAATTCACACTCGTCATGCTTCTCTCTTGTCTTGTCTGGCGTTCCCCAGGGTACCGCTTTAGGACCACTTCTATTTCTTATCCACATAAATGATTTACCCTCTAACATCAGGTCTAATGTTCGACTATTTGCTGATGATTTTGTTATTTACCGCCCAATTAATAATCAGACTGACATCGCCATCCTCGAATATCTTTTTCGTATAGAAGATTGGTGCCGCACTTAACTCATGGCACTAAATAGCATTAAAACGTCCCTTCTTTCTTTCCATCGACGGCTTCATCACCAGGATAATACTTACACCAATTAGCACTATTCCTATCATATCAGTTGACTCCTACAAGTAGCTTTATATTCACTTAAGTAAAGATTTATCCTGGTCCTATCACATTCATCATGTTACTAACTCAGAAAATAAAGTGATAGGGTACTTACGACGTAACCTTTCATTAGCTCTCTGTTCCATAAAAATTCTTGTTTACTTGACTTTTATACGTCCAAAACTTGACAGCATTTGCAGCGCATGATCCTCTCTATGCTAACCTTATCACTATGCTCGAATCTGTCCAGAACCGTGCTGCCAGATTCATTTGTTCCGACTACTCTTATCACACTACCGTTTCTGCACTAAAATCAAAGCTCAGTCTTCCCACGCTAGCCTGCCGTCGCAAAATCGCCCGTCTTTCTTGTATCATAGATTTTATCGCACCTTTAACCACGATGCCCCCCCCCCCCCCCCCGTATCCCACGCGCTCATCTGATATCCTGTAACTCCCGCCCTAACGCCATCTACCCCGAGCAATCTCACACTGTAACATATCAGCAGCATTTCTTACTCAGAACAGCCAACGATTGGAATGGCCTTCCATTCGAAGTGGCGACCATCATCGATCCAGTTCATTTCAAATCCACCGTCGAAGATGATCTACGTCCAAAATAATACCATTTTGTCAGCACACCCCTCATGTAATGTCCTTGTGGACCTTTGAGGAATAATAAATAAAAATAAATAAATAAACAAATGCCAACAAATGAGAGATCCAGCCACAGGACATATGACGGTCATTCATGCGCGCAAGATGTCCTATCATCGGTGCATCATCGACCTAGACACCTGGATTATTCAGTTGCAAAAAGACATTCGCCAACACACTCAAACGCTCGACTCTACGCCATACACCCCTGTTATTGACAGCAAGCTCGCCCACCTCCTCCAAGCACAGGACAACATAACGCAAAGGTGGAAGACTCAGAAGCACAATAGGAGACTAAAACTCAAACTTGCCCAGATTCAATCCCAAATAATACAATGCAGTGCCACTCTTTGCAAAGCTAACTGGGCTCAAGTTTGTGACGGTCTCCGCGGCAATCTCTCCACAACCCGCGCTTGGCATCTATTACGGCACATGCTATACCCCACGCAATCCAAATTACGAAATACCGCTCCCGGAGATGATCAAATTACGAATGCAGCTATCAGAAATCATGACGATGCTTCCATCTCTGACTTAGTCAACTACTTTAATGAATGTTGGGAGGCAGGTACTCTCCCTGCCTCGTGGAAGCATGGAAAAAATATTTTTGTTCCGAAACCCCACAAGCCTATCACGCTAGACAACATCCGCCCCATTTCTCTTACATCCTGTCTAGGCAAGGTCTTCGAGCACATAATTCTTGCTCGGCTAACAACGAACATGGAAGACAACCACCTTTTCCCCCACAGTATGCTCGGATTTCGTGCGCATCTATCTGCGCAGGACGCCCTACTTCAAATTGCGCATGACGTGCTTGATGATACCATCCCCCACCACACTAAAGCTATCCTGGCAGTTGACCTCACCAAGGCATTTGACAGAATTCGACACGATGCCATCTTACAGGAACTGCAGGCTCTACAGGTAGGCCCTAAAACCTACAATTACGCTCGCGCGTTTCTCTCGGGCCGCACTGCCTCCCTGCACATAGATCAGATTACCACATCCCCTTATACACTCGGAGAGCTCGGAACCCCTCAAGGGGCGGTCCTTTCTCCCCTTTTCTTTAACGTTGCTCTCATCCCCCTAGCTCACAAACTGGCTCTAATCCCACACCTATAGCATACCCTGTACGCTGATGATATTACCACATGGACCACTCATGGCTCTGACGAGGAAATTGAGGAAACTCTTCAGTTAGCAGCAGACACCATCTCCTCCCACGCGTCATCCATCGGGCTCGAATGTTCCCCATCTAAGTCCGCGCTCTTCCTAATTAGGCCAAAATATAGCCCTAACTCGCCCATCCAAATCAATTTAAAAGGATCCCCTATCCCCATCACACCCGCCCTCCGCATCCTTGGCCTCCACTTGCAGGATTCTGGACGAAATAAACATACCCTTAAAAGGCTCAAGGCCTCCACGCGATCCGTGTTGCACCTTCTACGCCGAGTGTCCTCCCTTACAAGGGTTTAGACGAAGCGGACAACATGAAAGTAGTGCACACGTTTACGCTTAGCCGCATTCTATACGCAACCCCATATCTCAAATTGAACCACACGGAAACCGAACGCGTGAACGCAATGATCCGCCTTGCGACTAAGGCAGCCCTAAACCTACCTCGTAGCACTAGCACAGCCAAACTTCTTGCACTAGGCATGCATAACACCATTCAGGAACTAGTTGACGCGCACCTTCAGACACAGTACCTTAGACTTGCCACGGGCGCCACTGGCCGCCATATACTCTCCTCCCTTCGCATCAACATATCCGCTAACCAGTCAACCCTTATACCCATCCCTCGACACATCCATACACCTCTCGTTGTGAAACCCCTTCCTCGAAACGTCCATCCCCAATATCACATCCCTCGCCGCGTATATAGCTAGCGCTAATGCCCTCCATAAGTACTATGGGCAAGTCCACGATGCCGTTTGGGTAGATGCCGCATGTACAGCGCATGAAGCGGTAGCAGTTGCCTACAATCCAACCCTACCTCACCCCCTAACTCACCGTCTTCCCTCGGGCTCTATGCCTGAGGAGGCAAAGGAGACCGCCATCGCCCTAGCCCTTGCACATTCGGACGCCCAATACATCTTCAGCGACTCCAAAACGGCTCTGTCCAACTTTACCAGGGGCAGGATTCACGCCCCTGCCTGGCAATTGTTGAACACCCCTACCCAAAATTTACCGCGCAGGGTAGAGCTTCAGTGGGTGCCGGCTCACTCTGGGAACCCTGGAAACGAGGCTGCCGATAAATTGGCCCGAGGTCTGATTTGCCGGGCTCAGGACAGTCTCGATCCAGGATTCTCGAGGGAGCGGGAGCACACCTTTGCGGAGCTCACGCAAATACCCCGTTTGGACCGTCGGACTTACCCTCCTCCCCACCCCTCTCTTACGCACTCCCAACAGACACTGTTCAGACACCTCCAGACCCGCTCTTTGTCATCCCCTCAGCTTTTATCCCACTATTGCGGCACATCCCCTGCATGCTCCCTATGTGGTGACCCCCACGCCACACTCTCCCATATCCTTTTCGGCTGCCCTGCTGACCCTCCCCCGTGGGGACAGCACGCCATCTCGAGCTGGGAGGACTGGGAGGTCCTGCTTATGTCTGCAGACCCGACATCGCAGCTTGCTGCGGTGACTTGGGCTGCCGACGTCATGTCCCGGCATGACCTACTTGATGCAGTGCGGGACCGCGCAGTGGCCCAGGGACCCAGCTGGGTCTAAAACTCACTTGCTGAATAAAGTTTTTCTGTCTGTCTGTCTGTCTGTCTGTCTGTCTGTCTGTCTGTCTGTCTGTCTGTCTGTCTGTCTGTCTGTCTGTCTGTCTGTCTGTCTGTCTGTCTGTCTGTCTGTCTGTCTGTCTGTCTGTCTGTCTGTCTGTCTGTCTGTCTGTCTGTCTGTCTGTCTGTCTGTCTGTCTGTCTGTCTGTCTGTCTGTCTGTCTGTCTGTCTGTCTGTCTGTCTGTCTGTCTGTCTGTCTGTCTGTCTGTCTGTCTGTCTGTCTGTCTGTCTGTCTGTCTGTCTGTCTGTCTGTCTGTCTGTCTGTCTGTCTGTCTGTCTGTCTGTCTGTCTGTCTGTCTGTCTGTCTGTCTGTCTGTCTGTCTGTCTGTCTGTCTGTCTGTCTGTCTGTCTGTCTGTCTAATACATGCTGACAGCAATTCACGCATCAGATGGCGATGCTCCAATTCGGATACCTTTGTTCGCTGCTGTGGTAATGATTAAGGCCATGTGGAAGGGGCTGATTGCGGATGGCATCAGGAATTGTTTCTGTAAAGCACGCATTATGGTCCAATAGGCCCGACTGACAACAGTTCAACATCCGCGTGATTAGACGCATGTGGATTTGTAGCAACGCGTTGTTGATTCACATATAGCCTGGCATGATTTCGCCATAGATGACATCGTTGGTGTGGGTTATGATGCGGGCATCACAATGTCATACACTGACGAAGCCATTCTACGCGAAACATGAGCTCTGCCCGACTGCCAAGAATCTGATGATGACAATGAGACCGACCTGCCACTAGCTGCCGGGAAAGCTTTACCCAGGATTAGTTATATCCTGTTCTTAAAGCAGCTTAATTGTTGGCACGAGCCTCGGCGAGGAACATTATCTATGACCAATCGTGAAGGCTTTGAAAGCGCCGCGATATGGTTTCCTTTGAAAAAGCCAACGTGTACAACGAACGTTATTAAGAAATAAACGCCAGTTTCTTTGTACTTCGTATTTCTGGTTGTAGAATGGGATGTCCACTTACTGCGAACTTTTCGCCATATTTTACTCCAAAAAATTCCTGACGGAGAAAATTCCCCGACTCGTCATAACCGTGCAAGAAATGTGCGCGAAAAAGAAGACTCATATCAAGACCTCGAGCTCACGGCCCCAAAGGCACTGACTAAAGGGGCAAAGAATGCCATTTGGATCAAGGCACCGAAAACGAACCCTAGTATACTTCGACCGCAGTACAACGATGACTCCAGCGGAAACTTGAAAAAAAAAACCCTGCGGGGGAAAGCATAGCAACAAAAACGACTCAACGTACAGGACGTCATGACGACCTCAGATGGAAACAATGCAGGGACACACGTAAGGCAACTTGTCCTGTGTCTATATCGGCCTTTTCGAGAGTACCTTCTTGCGCTATTATTTCTACCAAGAGCTGCATACCATCTTTCATGACTACAAGTTTTGTGAAACAAGGTTTTCTCACATACACGACCCGGACTCTCAGTACAGACGAAATTTTGCATTTCGACTCCTGAGTTTCATTCTACCGCAGGGGGTAGTCATCTGGATTTAAGGGCTCTGCCATGAGCGTTTCTGGTAATTTTCATTTTTTTTCCTTGCCTGTATTTTGAGGCTTCGACACGGACGTCGTACGGCAGGAAGTTGCTTATTGTCTTGTGTTTGTATATATCGGTTGGCAGTTGTATCTTCTTCCTCTTCTAAGTTTATTCTTCATCATCCTTTAGAAATGCCCTTCAGTAATGTCGGGAATGACAGCATTACGTCAAATTGAGAAAACGAGAAGTGGATAAAATGCGTCCTCCTATTATAGTCAACTATGATGATAGATGGGACGCTTATTCAGGCTGTTATATAGAATACTATTTAATTGTTATCTGAAGCAACGAAAACAAAGGTTTTATTGTTGAGCAGTAACTGAAAACTGGTTAGCAGATTTTACATTCATGCTTACGCTCCTGTCTAATTTATTTTTTTTTGTGCGTGCGTGCGTGTGCGTGTGTGTGTGCGTGCGTGCGTGCGTGCGTGTGTGCGTGCGTGCGTGCGTGCGTGTGTGTGCGTGCGTGCGTGCGTGCGTGCGTGCGTGTGTGTGTGTGTGTGCGTGCGTGCGTGCGTGCGTGTGTGTGTGTGTGTGTGTGTGTGTGTGTGTGTGTGTGTGTGTGTGTGTGTGTGTGTGTGTGTGTGTGTGTGTGTGTGTGTGTGTGTGTGTGTGTGTGTGTGTGTGTGTGTGCGTGCGCGCGCGCGCGCGCTCCACTTTCGCAACAAGAGGTTAAGGTACCCCAATCCTACAGGAAATCACCCACGCATAAGTAACTGCGTGCCCTATAATACCGCTGATGAAATGATGCGTGGCCAAAACGGAAAACCATCTGAGCACTCAGGAATGCGAGACGAATGCTCAAATCAACGTGGATTGCTGCTCTCGCGGCGAAATTCCATGGAGAGTGAGAGAAAACAGCAAATAAAGAGAAAATGCTACGTGTCGACGTTTCATCTGGTAACGACAGTGAGCGCTCGCTTAACCCGGTTGCGCACGCCGCGAAACACAGGAACCATTAGAGAACCTCTGGATATGGCAGCGACACAGCGGCTGCGAGCTGCTACTCAACGCTCCGGAGATGGAATGCGTAGCCCTCATTTCCCATGCAACGCCAGAAAGGCGGCATTTTAGGCGCCACCTGGAAAACTAAAAAAAAAGGAAAAGAAAGCCGAAAAGAAAGGAAACGCAGTGGCTCCATGCCACGCTTTGCGTGCTTCTGCGGAATAATACGAGACGCTCTCCCCCGTTCATCAGCAGTGCCCCCTGAGCAGAAACGCAGCTCACGAGAGTGGAAAGGAAGCGATTATCTGCCTTTGCACTGCAGCGCTGAGCCGCGGGTGGAAAATAGCAACTAAGGGCGCGATTCCGAGCGGACCGCGCGCACGGCCCTTCGCTGTGCTCGGGTGCGCGGTCGGCACGTGTCACGCTCGGGGTGCGCGCTTGGCGTGTCCGCGAGACCAGAGCTGGCTGCGGGACGGAGAGGGTGAGGAGGACGGCGGCGCTGCCTCGAGACTCTGAGTGAACTTGGCAGCTGAACTGGGCTGTGCGTTTACGGGACCGTTTACCCCTTAAATGCAAGGTGTGTGAGAAACTTTCGGATCGTTGTCCTCCACGGTGTCAAACGTGGTTCGCGTCCGCGCCTGACACAGGACTCAGCGACAGAAACGCTGACAGAACGCGTGGAATGCGGGTACGATGTGCTGTATACAGAGGACATGCACCCGCCAAGTGGCGTCAAAAAGAAAGAATGGGGGGAAAGGTGGAGATGCCCGGGATTTCGCAATTTCGTATGCTCGGTTTGCTGTTGCTTTTATGATGAGCGGTGTTGCTGGGCCCACACGAAAGGTTTCGTTATTTTAAGGGGTAAACCAGCGCAACTCGCGCACTCAGTTCCTGCCTTAAGCATATCTGGAATAGCCACGGAAAGAATAGCCCGTGCCGAAAATAGAAACCTTAAGCAGTGGATTCGAAAGTGGTCACGGAAGCCGCAGCACCGAAGCGGAAAGCTGGCGAGCGCACAAAAAAATGTATTTCACATTTACTACAGATATTCTTATTCGTGCCGCACCTTCCTGCAGGCCTCCCAGAATCGCCCCTGAAAAGCTGTCTCACTCGACTCGCCAGTTGTTCTTAAAAAGATAGAACACGTCATCTACTCTTAAGGTCATGCAATATCTGGATTCCATCAACTTTTTCCCTCCGTCCCAGCATGGATTCCGAAAAGGTCTTTCGCGCGAGATGCAGCTGCTTGCTATCTTCCTTCCTGGCTTTCATTCGAATCGTGACGCTAACTTACAAGCCGACGCAACTTTTTAGATTTCGCCAAAGCATGTGACGAGGTACCTCATAAACGCCTTCTCTTAATGCTTTCCCGACTAAACTTGCATCCGAACATTATTGCGCGGAAAAAAATTCCTGACAGGTCGCTCGCTGTCCTTAGTCCTTAACCACTTCTCTAACCTTCTACTGGCAACGTCAGGTGTTCCACAAGGAATTTTCCACGATCCCCTCCTATTCCTCATTTGTATTAATGATTTTCCGCTAAATGTATAATGTGATATTCGTCTGTGCGCCGACGATTGCGTTATTTATTCACCATTCACTAAGAATGCTGATCAATACTTCTTCCAGGACAACCTTAATTGTATTCAATCACGTTATACTCTCTGGTTCATCACCTTTAATCCCAAATAAATGCAAGCTCGTGTCTTTCCATCGCCGCCGCAACCCGCATTTACTTACGTATACGATTTTTGATCTTCCTATCGTAACTTGTCCAGTCTTATAATTACCTAGGCATCAGTGTCTCCAATGATCTGTCATGACTTGAGCGCGCAATAAACCGAATCTTATTTCCGAATAAAAAACCAGGCTTCCTTGCACATCATCTTCGCGAGTCTTCTCAAAATATAAAGTTACGTGCTAAGAAGTCATTGATCCTATATCATGCGCGCGCGTTTTGGAATACACAGCAAGCATCCCTCATCGATCGTTAGAAGCAGTGCAGAGTCGCCCGTTTCGAACATCGCCCATGCACATACGAAGCAAAAGTTTCAGCTCTCAAGCTACCGTCACCACTATGTATCCTTTTCATCCATCGCCGCATTTCAAGCCTGCGTCCACGTCTCAAATTTTATTATTCCCAGCTCAGACAAGAACCACCGATCTGCGTGCCACCATCTAGAAAGTTTCACGCCAACGTGGCCGCAGGACTACTTTTTCCACGTCATTTTTCCTACAAGAAGCAAGGAAACTGGAACGGCCTTCCCAACGTAATTCCAGCCATCACCTGCCCAAGAAGAAACAACACGAAGAAACAACCACGAAGAAACAACGTGTTTTATTCTTATGTTAACCCCTACCCCTTATGTAACACCCCCCAAAAAGGGGTTTTTAAGTAAATAAAAATGAGATGAAAATTCGTCAGGTGGTCACTTTGTTAATTCTCTTTCACTATTTATATATTGAGAATTTGCTTTCCTTTAGATAATATTGCCGCGAACATTTGCAGTGTTTGTTCATTCTTCAAATCTGCCGCCACACAACTTTATCGCTTTGTTTGCGACGCAAGACGCGACTAGATTTATCTCGATTGGTCGCAGCTTGGCAGCGCTGATTCTACGTTGTTCCGGAATGTTCTAGTAACTTTACATGCTTTATCTCGAAAATTCGCTATCAGCTTTAAATTGAGCACGGCCGGCAGCGGCGGGCATTCTGTTCGACTACCGCCGAGCAAGCTTGTCGCTTCGCCGCCGCCGAGTGATTCAGTCCATTTTGGGTGACCTTTTGTCCGTCTTCATCGCTGCTTCAACTGCCGTCACCACTACGTGACAATATTCCCGTCAAATTGGACCTAATTCGGTTTATCTAAGTAGCTAAGAAAAGGCAATATAGGTTCGCAGTCATTCAGTTCTGGTATCTTACCGCAGATCAGCGTAGGAATTTTGCGCATATAGGGTGACGTCACACCTGATGTACGCTTAATAATCGCCTTGCGCGTACATGGATAACACGCGTCTCCGCCTCGAGCATACTAGTGGAATCACACAAACTCATAAACGTTACAACAATTAGATAGCACAAGGAACAACGGAATACCAGCTGTACAACTGCAAAGATTGGCGACATTTTTATGCGATCGCTGAACGTTTGCATTCACTGTGGAGACAGACTCAAGTGCTGTATGCGCCGCACAGCATATAACGACAGTTTAGCGCCGTGAAATGATGCAGTTGCCACCAGGAAAAAAAAAAGATGCATGGTTCACATTGCTCGTCGTAGAGGAGCATCAAGGTTGATGTTCAAGACGCGCACAGGACTTAATGAGGAGCGGTGGTCGCTTGTGCGATGCTACTTGTTAACTGTACTTACAGCCTTTGTCAAAAACATACAGCCCATGCAGTTTGCATGTCGGCCATGCAGTGTGCCTCCCTATGCATTGTCAGCCTTCCAAACCATTCGAAGGTGAGAGAAAATTTCGTCCTCACCTTTCTGAAGCTTAGTACTTGGGGGAGTTCTTGGGAACCGCACTACGCGGAGTTTAAGCAAACGCTTGGGGCTGTAAGCTTTTGATAAAGGCTGTGCAAAGCGCGGCGCGCTTGTCTAGTGAGAAGCGATGCGAATGACACATAGCAGCAGTCGCAAGTTTATTAATACAGTCAGGGACAAAAGTCTATGAACCGCACGGCCTGCAAATGAAGTCGATTGCTCTGTTATTATCCATTGTTTGGAGACCGCACTTCTGGAGGTGAAAGTCAGACTCCTCTTCTTCCCCCCCCCCCCCACCCCACCCCCAAGTGTGGACTCCAGCTGGCAACCAATATAGTTATCGATTTCTTTTGTAGGTCACGTGGTCCATAGACTCACGTCCCAGACTGTAAGGTGCTCATGTCTGAGGGGCTGCTATGTCCTTGTGGCTGCATCTGTGCACAAGTGTTGGGTCTCTGATTCAGAGGCTGCTCACAAGATTCATATGTCGCAGAGCTGCTTGCGGACGAAGCACACTAATAAGAACCAGGTCATATTTTTAGCCAAAGGCGCTGGATAATGGCAGAAGAAATAATGAAGAATCTACCAAATCAGTACGCTAATGAGGCAGCGCATCCCGTTTCATTCTGGCACGTAGTAGAACGAATAAAATGAACGGGTCGCTTCGGCCAAACAAACGCCGAAATCAGATGTCCAAGTGCAAGCGTGGCTTAAAGCTTAAACCTTCGTGCAAGCGGCTTAAAATGAGAGGCGATCGAAAGGTAGGAAATGTGAGCAGGTGATGAACGTAAACAAAGTTGCGCAAAAAGCATATAATCGTTACGCACCTGCGTGAGTCCAGAGCCCATACACACGCAAAGGGAGTGGGGGTAGGGTGGGGGGTACGTGACTATGCCAAGGGATACAGAGCAAAGCCTCTTGAAACCTAGATGCAGGAAGCGTGAGGCATCGGAAACAACGGGGTTAAAAACAGCCTCAAATCATTGTCCCTTCGCGATATTTTTTTCCTTCCGCTTACCTGTGATAATATTTCACCGTGTCGTAAAGTCACCCTTGCTAAGAGCTTACTCTAACACTTTCCACGTGAAGCGACTTGATAGATTAGAAAGGACGAAGTTGGCGTCACGGACCAGAGCGTTTTGTCAACAGGCTTCGGTTAGACGACTGAGAAGGAATACCGAAAAAAGCACACTCTGACTAAACAAAGAACGGAAATAGTCATTATCGCGGCAGGTCAAACATGAGAGGTAAACGCGGCTGGATTTAGCTGGAAAGACGAGGCCTCAGAGCGTGTAAACCTTCACCTAGACATCGATAAATATGACGCAGCCCACCGTAGTGAACATCATGAACTCGCATGGATGGGCTTTCTATCTTCCATTTTTGGCACTGCTTCTCTCGCACCGGTCACGTATTTCACTGAACCGTGAACGGAAACTCTAACGCTGAGATAAGGGCGCTTTTCTTTGTACTCGGTGTTAGTATAGTTCCTCGCAGCAGCGTCAAAGCTAAGAGGTGTTCGTAGGCCAGAGTCTTGCGCTGCAAGTTACTAAAGAAAACGTTGCCGGCTCACTGGATGAACAGATCGTTGTAGCGGACGGATCTGTCTGAACATGTTTACTGGAAAACTCCTGTGCAAGTTGGAAGCAGAGCAACTTATATAGTTTTAAATTTGTTTCAATGTGTAATTGTCACTGCATCAATGGGATAACGAAAACAAAATTTTGAAAAGTTAGAATTGGTATTTGCGGAAATGAATAGGCGTAGTAATTGTCTCACATACCTCGGTGGACACCCGAACAACCACGCCGTAAGGAAAGGGAGGAAGGTGAAAGCGAAAGAAGAAAAAGAGAAAGAGGTGCCCTAGTGGAGGACTCCGGAATAATTTCGACCACCTGGGGATCTTCAACGTGCACTGACATCGCACAGCACACGGGCGCCTTTTGCGTTTCACCGCCATCTCAAATTTTTTTTTATTCTAGGTTTCTTGAGTATAAACAGGGTGTCCAAATTAAACTTTCAGGATTTTTTTAAGGAAGTGGATGACAGGCAGTGCACGAAAGCTGTTATCTTATACTAGATATGCGACCAGGCGAACACAAATTGAGAGGATAATGGTCATGGTGGGTAAACAGCGCAACAAAGGCGGGACAAAGGAAAGACAAGCGCTGACTAGCAACTGAGTTTATTGAAGACCGAAAAGTACGCGCTAACGGTTACCCAAATCGTGTCATCTTTAGGGCTTCAGAAAAGCTGCAAAGTGTTAAGAGCGGTAACTCCAATGAAAGGATCGAGAAAAGACGACTGGCTGTAGTCCCTTACAAGCATGGCATGTCGCACGGCCTCAAGAAGGTTGCAGGCAGGTACGACGTCGATGACGTATTTTCTGCCCCTAGAAAACTGAATGTCATGTGCAAACAAGTCTCGCAGGGACAACAAGCAAAGAAGGTTGGTTGCCAGGTTCGACATGTGTCACCCTCCGTTGACTGCAAAGAAAACGCTGCATACCAGATACCCTTCAAGTGCGGTGCCGCCTATGTTGGGCAAACAGGCAGACGCCTGAATAAGAAGTTAATGGAGCACGAATGCAGAAGAAAAAATGACCCTCTTTTCCATGTTGCCGCTCATTGCGCTAGTTGCAAGTGCAAACACGAAAAAGAAAAAGAACATAAGATAAAACCATAAAAAGATGGCCCGGCTCCTGCGACAAAGTTTCGCTGCAAAAAATGCAAATGCGAACCGCTGTACAAGAAGACAGCAGTGCTGTTCTACCATAACAACAAGGTGACCCGAGAAATCATGGAAGCACATCACATTCATAGTCTAGGAGAAAAGTGCTTACGCAATCTATCTGTGACATTAAATGACAAAGAAATTCAATATCAGGACTTGCACATGACATAGGTTGTTTACCCCCTTTTCTAGTTTTTCTGTTTTTATATTTTATTGTTTACGTTCAATTATGTGATACCACTTCTCGTTCTTCAATAAATTCAGTTGCTAGTCAGCGCTAGTCTTGCCTTTGTCCCGCCTTTGTTGCGCTGTTCACCCACCATGAATGCTTACCAACTCGCCAAAAACTCAGCTTTACTCAATGGTATAATGGTCATCATCAACCTTTTAAATAATTAAAATCAATAAATAAACATTTTAGCCGCTGCTGCTATCATGCATTCATATTTTTGGAATTTGGAGGCATTCGCATTCGTAGACTATTCCACATGGCAGAGTTTTCCTAGCACGCACTGAGATATTCGCTTCCCAATTTTTAACCCAATCCGCGTAATTGCGCATGCAGAGCAGTGACGATCACCACAAAACTATTCCTAGCGTGGCGCATCATTTCGTACCACGCTTCGTTTGACAACGACCTGCAGCGATAGCTGAAGCCCAAGATAGTTTACGTATCACTTTCGGCTATCAATATCGAAGAAATGCCCTACGAAACTGCTGCGTCACATTGTAGCGTTAATCTCCACCACCCTGCACGTGTAAATGAAAGTCTTCAGGTGACACTTTGTAAGCGTATTTCTCAGAACAGTCAATTTGAAGGCTGACTACGACGATTAATTATCCTATCACCTTGTGCCCACTCGGGCGCATTACCTGTGTGCGAAAACAGCTTTCGTGTATTGCTTATCGTTCATTTTTTTTAATTCGAAAAGTATAATTTCTGAGCACCCTTTATATAGTGTGCACAGTATAGTGCAGTGCACCCCGGTAGAGCGCAGGGCGGTGTACACAATACGCTCAGACGACGGCAAAGATGGAACGACACAAATGTAAGTTGGCGGATGCCACATTTGCTTAGGGCGGTGAGGTACATCGGGCGAAGCCCCTTACAGTGCACGGAGCCTGTCGACATTAATATATATATATATATATATATATATATATATATATATATATATATATATATATATATATATATATATATATATATATATATATATATATATATATATATATATATATATATATATATATATATATATATATATATATATATATATATATAGCTCAGAGAAAGGCACTATTAACTAGAAAGCACATTATTAAAAAGTCAAGTAACGCACACTGAAAAACACGACATTTTACTGACGCTCCGACTGGGGAGCATTTTTCACCAGTCATCATCTGATGAAGACTGGTGCTTAGTGGAAATTGCAGCTAAACCTATGTTCCTATGTTATGTTTTCAGCGTGTTTCAGTCTACTTTTTAATCACATACATGTGCCCAATATGATTCGTTGGCAGCTGACTAGTAGATATAAAGATATAAAGTAGATATGTTTTAGGACACACACACACACACACACACACACACACACACACACACACACACACACACACACACACACACACACACACGCACGCACGCACGCACGCATATATATATATATATATATATATAAGAGAAGTGGTCACTTCTACAGAGACACATTTATTTATCAACGATATATATACATATAATGTGTGCGCCGGCAAAGCACACAGGGGCTTCGCCCGATGTAGCCTACCACCCTAAGCATACATGGCGTCAGCCAACTCGCATTTCCGTCATTTCTTCCTCGCCGTAGTCCGAGTGTATTTTCTTCCGCCCTTTATCACTGCTCCTCATCTTTCGGCGTAGTTACACAGTGTTCGCGGACGTTTGTGACAAGAAACAAAACGAAGAAACGGGGTATGGTCGGTATGGTTCCGTATTGACCGAAAAGAGCCCTGTCCTCGGGTCTTGCAGCCGCCTCTTGGCACGGAAAAGAGCTGTGTTTGTCCTGCAGCTCCAAGCTCGCCTGTAAATTCCACAGTGCTGTGGAACTTTAAGATTTAGTACTAAGTGCTGATGTCTTATATAAAGTAAACACACATATATTTATTTCCTGTTACAATTACTTAAGGAGGCTTGTGCTTACGGTACGCAACGGCTGTAGTCTCCTTTTACTTACACGTGACCACTGCTTGCGTGTTTTGTAATATGTAGCACCTTAAAAGATGGTTTTGTTTTGGGGGGCTTAACGTCCCAAAGCGACTCTGGCTATGAGGGACGCCGTAGTGAAGGGCTCCGTAAATTTCGACCACCTGGGGTTCTTTAACGTGCACTGACATCGCACAGTACACGGGCCTCTAGAATTTCGCCTCCACCGAAATTCGACCGCCGCGGCCGGGATCGCTCCTTAAAAGGGTGAAATACAGATCTTTCTGTGTTCTTCATTACATTCACGTTTTGTGCGTTGCATAACGATGGTTCTGCACGGAAGTTTCCATCAAATTCGCCGTAAACAGAACTGGAAATGTTGGAAACTTGTTGCTCAAATCAACACCAACGGAGTCAAGTCTTCTCCTTGTAACTTCCTTTGTAACTTTGTACTCCCGCCTTCTTGTTTTCACGTCGCGTACAACGTGGCTCCCACAAGTAAGGAAGCAAGCAAAAGCGACGGCTGCCAGCGTTTAACTTCGGCTACGGGACCTTAGTCACCCGAGCATAAAAGCCGACGAGATCACTTAGCGGAAGACATCGGCACTGGTAACGCTGAGAGAAGACAGAGAAGACCGTGGAATGTGTCATCGCCAGTATACATGCGAAAGGAACAGGCAAAACTCATCTTCTTAGGATGGGGCGTACGTAACCCACCACTGTCGGCAGAAGAGAGGAAAAAGCGGTACCATAACCCGCTGGGGAAAAATAATGATGATGTTGGCTAAAGCTAGACTTTTGTGAAGTCGCTGCGGGAGGTACTCTGTTTCAGGCGACGCGTCTTTCTCGTGTCACGAGATATCCTAGGTATATCGCACATTGATATGAACCTGAAATCGTGCGATATGACGTCAAACAGTAAGCTGCTCGAAGCCCTTGGAGCCGGATAAGATCATCCGGGTTGGTATTGGTGGGCTGGCCCTCCTGTTGAGAAGAAGAAAACAAGGCCTTGCATTTCGGAGCGCATTCAGTTTTGTCTAGAGAGCAGCGCTTCACTTTCACCTTGGACCCAGAGGAATGCGCAAAATGACTTACCTACATTGGGTAATAAACCAACAGCTCAAACTGAATCTACAAAGATTCTGTCCTGCAGTACACAAGTTACGTTTTCCGTTTCCATGTGCTCTGGTCAAAAACAGTAATTTTCATAAAACATTCAGCAGTGGCTCTGTCACCTACTGAGAAGTAGTTAAGTGCAAAAGCCGGCACCCGTCATCACTGTCCTAGCCGCACTTATCAAAGCAGGCTGGCACAAACGTCGCTTTCTGCCTGAGGCGATGTCTTAAAGTAGGATTATTTTTATGGAGGAAAAACGCTAAGGCGCCCGTGTGCTGTGCGATGTCAGTGCACGTTAAAGATCCCCAGGTGGTCGAAATTATTCCGGAGCCCTCCACTACGGACCTATTTGTTCCTCTCTTCTTTCACTCCCTCCTTTATCCCTTCCCTTACGGCGCGGTTCAGGTGTCCAACGATATATGAGACAGATACTGCGCCATTTCCTTTCCACCGAAAACCAATTATTATTATTTTACCAGTGAAGAAAATTAAGACACGTACGTAATTTCAAATAGCGCAAAAAATTACTGAGTTGTTTCGGAGGACCTTGCATTGCAATCAATAAGACAAGATTCAAGAAAACTTCGTCAAACGGCCTCAGCTTTCCAAACTTGCATAGAGCTACTTGCTTTTATTCTGGCCTTCGTGCCATGGAAAAAAGACGCTGATGTTATCCTTGGTGCAGAATGACGATAAAATGCCGCCTGAAGTGAATCGTGGAATGTTGTACCAATTCTTCTTATTTTAAGACCGTCACAAGAAAGCTTTTAATAGAATTTTTTCTTTGGCGTATCTTAGAAATTAATGTGAGACCATCATGGAATCGCAGCGCTGGCAGACAAGGACACAGAGAACACACACACACAGTTGCGCGACACTTTGTGTCCTGCAATTCCATGATGTTCGACAACTACCAACTAGCCCAGCAACATACCCTGCATGATCTGAGACGCGATCACATTGATGCGCTGGTATAGTTCTTCAGTGTACTTGGTACGCAAGCAGCCAGAAAGTAACCTACGAGAAATGTGAAGCCAAATATCGATTTTTAAACTAAACTGAGCAGAAAATGCAGTGCATGCTTGACCCAGCTTCTGCCACAGGTTCCACGAGATAGCCAATAGTTTTTAAAGCGGGCAGTCTTATTCTCACTGGGCCTGGATGTTAGTTTTAGAACAGATGAATCACCATTTCAAAACCATATTACGGAACTGCCGAATTCAAAAAAAGAAAAATTGTTACCCGAGTCTTTCAACAGCATTGAAGGACTCTAGTATTGCGAAAGCGCATTTTGAAACTTTTTGTAGACCAATAGTTGGCTTAGGTGGGGACTAGCGATTTTGCGAACACTGAGCAATTTGAGCCTCAGATTACATAGAGCGTTTATGGCGCTTATGAAACGCCCAGCGTGGCCTAGCCTTACCACTCGACCGCGCTACAGTCACTTGGACGCCTACGGTGTCATCTGCGCCACTTCGTCGTTCATGGTTTCACATCACAGCGAAGGCAACGAAAACATTATGTGTGCTGCGCGACTCACAGGCACGGCAGAGTTGCAGTTACCTTGCATAACCCCACACCGGCCACGGTGGTCGGTATTTGCGTGTCCTGCGCACCCTGCCACGTGGTACTTGCTTAAGTACTCCGTCGACATCGTATGTGCTCAGCATAACCACGTGCAGCGCGAGAGGGCATTCCTAGTACTGCGCAGCACGAACAGCGTGCGCCTTACTTAAGCAGCTCCTTTCTATTTCTCTCATTACTCCCCTCGCCCTCATTAAAAAACAAACAAACAGTGCTTGCGCATGTTAACGCTTCTGGAGTTCGTAACAGAAAATGAATATTATTGTGTTCTGGCTATTTTTATCATAAACACTGTGCTAAAAGGTCACTGCAGTCAGTGGCATTCAAAAGCAGTGCTATTCGTCTGGCAGTGTTTTCACATGGGACAAACCTTTAGAGACACCTCACACCGAAGCATGGTGCAGTCATTCGCGTTCTATTAGTTAGCACGACCATAACATTTAATAAAGGCGAAGGAGTTTAATAGCAACCAAACATGCTGTTACCACACAGTAAAGGAAGACGTCAAATAACAAATCTGAAGGGTGAGGGGCAGCCTTTCTTTCGAACGTATTCAAGGGAGTTGCCAAGTCGCTCCTCAAGTAACTTTTGAGAAGCAAAGTCCAAACGACGCCGAGCCTTCCCACACCACGCCTCCCCACTCCTCGAGAACTAGCCAGTCTGTGCCCATGCATATCGAATGGCCCCTTGAAGCAGTTTTGCAAAACAAAATATGCAAAGATTATTGTCACATGCACTAGCCACGATGTACGAAATCGCCATGAGGCGGGGGAAACGTTTAATTGGTCAAGCAGGGAGGACAAAAAAGAGAGAATTTTTTGTTCTTAGCCTGGCTTTGCGCGTGACATGTTACACGTGACAGTGATATGCTACTTCCATTTGCCAGTGTATGTTTCGCATTTCAAATCCGTCTTATGGTCCCGCCTCTTCCAGTATATTAAAAACGGTCTCATAGTAAACGCAGCGAAAAAGCCATATTATTCGACACCAAGAACAAAACGCCACACTTTCTGCTGAAATCGCACTCATTACGCCTAAAAATTAACTAGTCAGTTCGGTAAAAAGCTTAGGTATAATTTTCAGTTTCTTATTTCATGGGACAGCCACGTACTAGAACTTGAACGTTCGTCAACTATCCCTGTTCGTTGGACTAGTTTTATCTCATAAGTATCTTCAACGAAATATAAAGCTGCTTGCACAAAACTCCCTCTTTATGAGTCACCTGAATTATTGCTGCCTTGTCTGGGGAACTACATCTGCCACTAACATAAATTGGCTGTTTATACAACAGAAAAAACTGATCCGGGCGACATGTTACGTTCTGCGAGATTCCCCAAGTGAAACCCTGCTTCAGCAGGTTAGAGTACATTAAGTCCACGATTTATACAAGTACCGGTTAATACATGCACGCATTGAGGAGTGGGAATCGAATAAATATTGTATCCGTTCAACGACAACATCGACAACAGAACTGCACAGTTCACGTATATCCGGCGACACTTTCGCCATTCGATCTAACAAAGCTTGCGACGATATCTACTTCTCACTCTGTCTCCATCAATTTACTGGAGGCGAAGTTCATTCGTAAGGGTATGTGAAGACCACGCTATGAAGACTAGCCGCAGTGTCTTTGCCAAACAGCCCAACATGCGGCCCCTCCACATGATCATCTTCCCATGAGTTTTGGTCGGCTAGACACTATGAGGAAGATGCTATACCGGATGCAAATCGACGGACTGCGGTAGATGCTTCTAGCATGCGGCAGATCCACATGTGGCCTAAACAAAGTACTAAACATACAACTACTTTTCGCACTTTTCACCACTCGCTCATATATGGTGAGGTTCCATAAGACTAGATAGCAGACAATGACATTCCAGTTCCAAATACAGGTAATCCGTTTGCACCCAGAAACTACCACCCAGTATCACTCACAGGAGTATCTTCAAAACTAATGGAACACATAATTTATTCACCCGCCATGAAATAAACTTCATCATCATAACCAGCACGGTTTTCGTGAGGGTGCTTTCAAGTGGCACTCGTCCTCTTTATTAAAGACGTTACCTCCAGCCTTGACACTAAGACCTTTGTTTCTGTACTTCGAAAAAGTCTTCGATATTCGCCACAAACTTCTACTTGTAAAACTTTCATCCCTGTCTCCCAACCACCTTGTTCTGGATTGGATAGTGACATTTTAACCAACCATCATCAACTTCTTTTCGCTAATAATTGCTCCTCTTCTTCACTTCCCGTTATATCAGGCGTGTCACAAGGCCGAGTTCTCGGTCGCCTTTCATTTCCGCCCGTGACATGATTAACCCCCGTCCTTTAGTCCGGGACAATATTAACGATCTTGCCAGTAACATCTTTTCCAATATCCACTTAATCACAGATCATTGCGTGATTTACAGCCCTACTAACAACATAACCGATATATTATCTCTATCGTTCTTCAAATTAATTTCCATCAAGTCGAAACCTGGTGCAAACAATGGCTAATGCTTTTAAATACAAAGAAATCCTACCTTGTCTACTTTCATAAGAGGCAGTCTTACCTAATCAGGAAATGCATTCATTCTCTTTGGCTCTGACTGACATCAACTCCTGAACCATTTACAAATACCTGGGAATTAGCTCACTGGCTCACCTTTCAGAGACTGCTCACGCAACGAAACAGATCAATGAGGCTGACTGCGTCCTCGTCTATTTACGCTGCAATCATCGATCAATCCTGCGTTCCGTAAAATTACTAACATTCGGAACCTTTGTTCCACCCAAACTCGAGTTTGGATGTGTTGTCTGGGAACCCTACCAAGCTATATTAACTCATTAGAATGTACTGGTGGTCAGCGGGATTCAAGCAGTCGTTGTAGGACAGGTCAGGAAAGAAGAGCTTTGATTTCTACAGCTGTCACCTTTAATCTGCTGCCCAAAACAACGAATACCTGCGAGTGCTGATGTTGCACAACGTGGTTGGATATTTACGCCCGTTTTGAATACGGGTGGCTCACGACACAACGAAAGAAAACCTGTCCTTACTCCGCACCGTTTGAGTTGGAGCAATTCAAACAATGACAATAATTTTTTCTTCAAATAAGTGAAAAGGATGGACTATAATAAATTTCATGCTTTCAACCTCACTGGAGTAAAATGTTTCCCGATTGAGTAATGCGCGTTCTGGGAGGGCGCGGCTTCCTTCACATTGTCCTACTTTCATTTCTACTGTGGTTCTACTGCCACGGGTTAGGTGCAACATTGCACTGCCTAGCGTAGCCTTTGGTGGCAAAAACTACGCGGCAACATCTCTCATTTTTTTTTCTGAAAAAAAAAACAGTTATTGCGTGTGTTGCAAAAAAAAAAAGAATGAACCGTATTACGAACCAGTTTAGAACGGCTACGCCATTATTTTCGGTTTCAGTTCAGTTCTAAGGCAGCGTAAAAAAAAAAAAATAGGTTCGCTTCCGCTGAGGGAAAAAAACGGTTTAGTTGTGGTTTTCGCTTCGGTTTCAGTTCCAGTTCGACACCATGGTCAGTTTCATCAAGGCAATCCTTATGCAAGCATGGTCAGGCAAATACTATGTACTAGTAAGTCAACGTTTGGTCGAAAAAATATACCTGCAGCAAAGCTAAGTGGGCACATGGCGGGCAATCGGCATGGCTTTCTCTCTGGTTGTCAGCAAGACGACGGTGTGCAGAATGAACCAACAACATGCGTATGCCACCTGTCCCTAAGTAAACTTCAAAGTTTAGGCTATTAAAAAATGGTGTGCTATTAAAAAAAAATGAAACATCTTTCGCCATTGGCCACGCTAGCACTTGCGTGAATCTTAGCGCGGACTCGCAAGAGACCAAGTGACCAGTAATTAGCAACGGTTCCGGACAAACAATAGTTTATAGCAATAACGATTTATTGCGTCGGGTCGTTCTCGCAACACGTCGCCTGTGCACGCATCTGTGTTGGTTCTCATGTAATGGATCATATATACGGCAAGAAGTCACACACAACACGCAGAACAAATGCATTGGGCTTCACCCCAACGCCACAGTATAAATGTTCTGGGAAACTTGTGGCCGTTGTAAATAGTTCTGGTATGTAGCAGAGAGCAAGATATTATGCAATCCAAAGATATTATGCAGTTAATAATCTTTCAGGGTACGGCTCTTGATGATGTGTAAATTAATATGCATGATCTGCACTTCAAAATGAAAACATGCATCCGAATGTTTGCCGACGAATGTAGCAAATACCGTTCGATTTCTGACTCTGGTGGTTGGGATAATTTAAACGGTGACGTTACCTTAGTTTTGTATTTGTGCGCTGTATGCTTAGTGCTCATTAACACTGGGGAAACAAAACCTTAAAATTTTACCCCGAAACCTCACGGCCCTATACATTCAAACAACCCTAAATACGAGCCCATTTAAAATGCCCCGCACATTAGGTATGCTGTGGTGTACTTAAGAGCTGATTTGGCACGGAAGTTTCACGTGCAGCATGTTTTCAACGAAGCGCCCATGACTCCTGACCTACCATTAACTCTGGAGAATGGTGTGAGCTCACACCACTTTTGTGGGGTGAGCTAGTCAGAATATACCTCCATAATTTGGAGGAGGAAGACACAATTTTATTTTTTAAAATGCAGAGAAGTGGTGTCTTCGACGTCCCTGGTGGAGTGCTTAGTCAGGACACCAGTGGTGTTGGGGACCAGCCATGCTCTCTAGATAAGTTGTTGCTGTTTTTCGAGAGCCGTCCTGGTCAGACGGGCCTCCCAGGAAATTGGAGTAGTCAGCAAATCGTGCGGATATTTTTAATTGTTTCAAAGCAAGCCGTTAGATCCATAGCCCAAACAATTTCTTCGCGCGCGCGCGCGTGTGTGTGTGTGTTACTACTTCAAAACATAGTTAGCAACCCTTTCTTTTCAAAAAAACCGAGCGCGCATCCAAATACTTTATTACAGCGTTTCCCCTTCAGAGATCACTTTACAACCAGCCCACGCACGATGGAACTCTGTTGAAACATCCCCGTAAAACTAATCCCACATATTCACGAACGAGCGTGTTAAATGAGTAATGGGCCTGTCACACTAGGCCAACAGTCGGCCGATTTGGTCTGCCAAAACCATGTCGTCGTGATGTCTGGCTCTATGTCACACTGCGCCGACTAAAACAGTCGGCCGACTCTCGGCATCGGCGCCATGTCTCCCACAAGACGGCAGTTGGCCGATGGTTCGCCAACTCCCATGTCACACTAGCGAGACAGCGTGCGAGACCTCCCGCCGACTTGGCCCTTTCTCGTTCTCACTCTTTTGTCATTTCCTGCTATGCGAAATTCATGGGCAGGGACGCTTCATTTTTAACTCTTTTAAATAAATCCCACCATATTAAAACAAACTCTTTAACAATCGTGATTATGAACCTAGGTTGAGGGCAGCCCAGTACTGAGCGGCACTTATTGCTGGGTCAGAAAGGCATGGCTCGAAAAATAAATTTAAATTCAGTCGCTCGCGGGTAAACAGGACGGGAGAGATTATTTAAGGCTAAAATAATAAAAAGAAAAAAAAAATTCCGGCCACGCGGATTCGAACTAGGAACCTCTGAAATGCGAAGCTACTGCCATACCCACGACGTCATAGAGAACAGAAAAATCTGCTGCCTTCAGAGGTGCTGATAAGCACTCCGCAGTGTGGCACTCGCGACAGAAGTAAAGTAGGCGACCCATGTGCGAAAACTCGGCAGGCGCGCTGCACCGGTCGCTGCTTGCGAATTGCAGCCCCACTGCAAGCAAGGACACACGGAGCAGCAAGCATCGCTGCGCCGCTCGACTCAAGCACTCGAGCTCAAAATGTACGCTTTGCCACCCGCAGCGGTCTGATTACTGCTTGGCTCGGTGTTGAAGTTCGCACCAGAAAAAAACAAAATAGCCATATTATCAGAAAGACCGCCTGCTATACACGAGCAGCGACAAAGCATGCTTGCGCTAGTAGCGAGCTTTCGGCAACGGCACCGCCCGCGGTCCCGCCAGGCGACGAACTGTGCTGCTGCCTGGCGCAGCGGACGCCGCTTCGCAAGTAGCCTGCGCTATATCTCTTAATATCGCTTGGCTGTTAACAGTATAATCGCACTATGAACTAAAATTATGGTCAATTTCCGCGGCACCTTCGGCTGCGGAGCTAGCGGACCGCTGCGGGCGACAGGCGAGCCGGACCACAACGGCGGGCCAGCGGCAGCTTGCGGGGCGATTCTGGCGAGAAATTTTGCTCTTATCAAAGTTGTTGCTTTTACCAGCAACTCGGTGTTGATCAACGATCCTCAGAAATGATACATTTGGCACATTTCTCAGTCTCAGCGTTTATTGCTTACGTCAAAAACAATCTTAAGCTGAGTTTTATTACGGCGGCGGACGGGATCCATGCTGGCCTGCCGGCGAGCAGGCTCGGTTTACTTCACGTTCGTACAAGAAAAAAAAAACGAAACAGCCATGCTATCAGAAAGGCCGCATGCTATATTCGAGCAACGACACCATGCAACAGCCGCGCTTTCGGTAACGACGACGCCTGCGGGAGCGCCAGGGCGACGAACTGCGCTGCTTCCCGGCTGCCGTACTCGTCGCTAAGCCTATCTGGTTTCGCATCGATGCCGCAGCTCAGGGAGCTTTGGAACTAGCCAGCGCAGTAATAAAGGAACTCCTCTAGTCACACCAACCTGTCCCATAATAAAATAAAGTTATGCTCGATTTCCGCGACGGCTTCAGCAGCGGATCTAGCAGCGAGCCGCACGAAGCAGCAGCAGCAGCAGCAGCAGCAGCAGCAGGCGGCTATAGGACGAAATTTGCTTGTATCGTAGTTATCACTTCAACCAGCACCTTGGCATTGGCCAACGATCCTCAGTAATGATACCTTTTTGGACATTCATCTATCCCAGAGCTTGTTATGAACATAAACAAACAGTACTATAGCGAAATCGTGTTCGTGTCTCGTGAATGTTTTTGCTCGGCGACCGATCTCGCGACGACACGGTCGGCAGACCGGTTTTGTCGGGGTCGCGGGCGTCAAAGCATGTCACACTACGAAGACATCTGGTCGTCGGACGAATTGGTGTCGTTGTCGGCCTAGTGTGACAGCTTGGTTTGCCACAGACAAGGTCTGCCGACCGGGTTGGCCGATCTTTGGTGTCTTTGTCGGGTCGGCGTCGGCGGCGTGTCGGGCTAGTGTGACAGGGCCCTAAGGAAACCAAAATTTTAGCTGCATGTTTTCCTGTTTGTAATGATGAAATGTACATTAGTATACATGGCTCACCATGTGGTACTCACCTTCGACCGATAAATAATGTTTAATTGAGTTTCTTCTCTCAAGCTAATTCGGTTTCGGCCTGAAAGCCAACCGATTTCTGTGACGTCAAAGGTTAGTATAGGTCCCTTGAGGCATGAAAAAAAACTTCATTTATGTGTTCCCTGCTGCTTGATTAGCCGTGCGCGCTGTTTCACCATGCAGCATCTTCGATGTTCAGAGCAACGACCTACGCCTATTTCCTGCAAAACATCGCCTGTCCGTGCGACGTTTCGTCCATGTTTGACACCATTTTGTGTTGTCCACTGCATCCGCCCTGTGTCTTGTGCAGTTTTCCGTCATTACCGCCTTTACTTTTCGCCCGCTAGTGGCAAAGAGCATTTCGTATCCCGACACTGCCGACAGACAGTGCTTGGACGAAGTCTTGAGATAATATTGGTCGAGAGATAACAATGATCATGTGAATGAATCTGCGGTGGAAGTTAGCAGAAAGCGATTGGAAGATTGGTGACTCAAAAGCAGAGAGGTGAGATAAGGTTAGAAGTGTGGGATTAAATATGTATTTTATAGAAAATGGCAAATTTATAGACCAATATATAACACCGTTAAAGAAATATAAAGAAAAAAAGCCGAGGGCGGTGGCAAATGGCATCATTCCGTTTCAAAAGGAAAGGGGATGCTCCTTCCTTCCTTCCTTCCTTCCTTCCTTCCTTCCTTCCTTCCTTCCTTCCTTCCTTCCTTCCTTCCTTCCTTCCTTCCTTCCTTCCTTCCTTCCTTCCTTCCTTCCTTCCTTCCTTCCTTCCTTCCTTCCTTCCTTCCGTCCGTCCGTCCGTCCTAGAGTAGCCTTTACAGTCACTCAAATCTTGCCTGGAAAATTTTTCCCGTGGCTCCAGTTTTTCTTGCAAGGAGGTTAGTGAAAGGGAGACAGCGTGCACAAAGCCGCATCAGTGGGCGAAGGAGATGTGAGGGAGAGAGTCCAGCTCAACGATGAACGCTCGCGGCGAATGCATTGCGCTGAATGCTCGCGTGAACACTGGCCTGGAGAATGCACTGCTGCACGCCCGAGTCGGCCCGTCTGTGTATCTTACTCTGTGCTCCTTCAGGAGAGCACGTTTTTGGGCGAGTCGGTCGTACATACTTAAAGAAGGGAATTGCGCTAAAAAAGACACGGACGAGAAAAGACAAGGACGGGCGCAAACTCGCGACTGATTTTATTCAGAAAGAACACAAATATATATATACCTAGATTCTTATTCAATCATTGCCTAAGCGCACATGCCAGGAAAGTTTTCTCTTTCTTATACAAATTGATACTAGAATCGCTTACGCATTCATCACCTGACTTATCAATGAAAAAAGCCTCTGCGAGTTCCTTATCTATTCGCCTAGAAGACCTCTGACGCAAATAAAAAAACACACAGCAGACATTCACTCCGCTGAAGGCTACTAAGGCAGAAATTCAGCGTGGCGGCATTTTGCGTGATAGCATAAAAACCGTCGTGTGCTGAGACTCCTGGCGTTCTACAAAACCCCTGATGAACTCAGTGAAGTTCCGGTCCGTAACAACATGCACATCGCTGATGAACCACAAACACTCCCAAACATTACAAGCAGCGCCGAAGGAAATAATCCAAGAGCTTTAGTTTGAACAGTTTGCCCGCACTGTCGTAACAGGTAACAGTTAAGGTGTTGAAACGTCTGGAATACGGTCGAAAATCCTGCCTCCAAGTTTTGGTTCACGCGACAAGGTTTACTCTGTGCTTATTCTTTCTTGCACGCTGGCTCTCCTTTTCTTCGGCCGCCTCTGTTTGTTTTTCGTTCCCGCCCTGCTGCAAGATATCCCTTACCGTTGCTTTCCTTGATGCACGAGCTCGTCGATTTCGTGCAGCTTGACGGCGCATTCGGTCCATAGCCAACAAATCTGAACGCCTAGCGGCTAATAAAGCGTCTTCATGCAGCTCACTAGGGGATTCCATGATGAAATGCGATATTATTCCGAACAACTTGGTATGATACATAGCGGGAGGGACACGGACTGGCGCTGACTTTCGTATAAACTTTTATTTCCCAGAGCGAGGGGCACAAACGGGAGAGAGAGAAATGACGTGAGTGCACAGAGTACAAGAACCGAGCAGCAACAAAAAAAAAAACGTGGGGCGCAACGCCAAACAAGTGGCACAGCTCTTCACAAGGCCAACCGCAAAAAAACGTCCCCTGAGCAAGGCACCCTGGGGAAAGAGAGAGCTTTAGAATAGGGGAACCAAACTTAGGATTCCCTATTCCTATTCGTGATGCGTATGGCGGCCTTGCACGGTGTACTCGCGAGAGCTTTAGAATGGGAGCCCGGTTGTATCTGACATTTCGACTGAAAAGTAAAAGGCAATATTATAAATCCCACAAATTTAATTACGTTTACACATCTTATTTATGTCAGCATAAACAACAAACAGTAATGAATAATAAAACAAGAAATATGTGCAGTTCTTAAATTCAATAGTTGCTACCCACATTTTTAAAAGTGAGTAACATCAGCCCTTTAAACACCCCGCGCTTTCTGACGTCGCTTCCCCAAGTAAACCATACAACGCGTACTCGCTAAGCCAAGCAGCTGTCCAAATCCAGCTTCAATCTTGCAGTCTTACAATTTGTAGTGTTTAGAGTGAAATTTTATGGTGCGGCCATCTTGAGAAAAAAAAAATGGGGGCGCTTAAGCTCCGCCTTTAAGGGTATGACGTGATAGCGATAAGGGGCCCGTCCAGCGGTTCCTCTTTCCCGTGCAGACACGGATATTGTTTCCCCTTTCACAATTGCAATCATTATGTGAAAGACCTCACGACATACATATAAAGCCCCGCTTTAACCAAGCCGTATAAACATGCCAGCATGGCCAAGCAGTATTTCTGACTCGCAACCCAAGGGTTCGATGCGATTCCCAACTAATTACCCCAGTTTTCTTTTCAGCGCAATTGATTTAATTTATATACTTACATCTCCTAACGACGACTGATTCCTGTTTCGACCTTCTAATTACCTGTTTTCTAATGTTTTAATCGATTTTCAAATCATCCCCTCCACGTGTGACGCCGCCATGCCTTTTCGACCAATCCGGGTTTTTCACTCACAACGCCCAAAACTACTGCAACGATGGTGCCGGATTTCCGGCTGAACGGGACCCTTAACGCTATCGCGTTAAAAAAAATGTTTCAAGCACCATTCATTTGCCGCGAACGCCCGATACAGTGAAGACGCCACGACGCATTGGTGGTGCGGAGAGTGACTCCCGCTTCGATGGAAGCCGCCATGTTGCCCGACCACACCTGGCGTTAGGGGGCCACGCTATTTCACCGGTTCTGAGTTAGCGTCGCGTGCTAACCCAAAAACCCAAGTGGTACCAGGAGAACGCATACGCCCTGGTACCTCGCTTTTCCCCTATCTCCCTAACCGATATGGCAGCGCTATTTGAAAGCCTGTCTATTAGCTACCCTGCCCTGCCTTTTCTCCATGCCTCCTCGCCATCTGTGTGGCAGCTTCTGCTGCTTTTGTTTTTTTTTTAACTCTTGAGACCCTCTTCGCCTTTTCCCTATCACCCTAGCAACGTCTTCAGAGTTCTTCTCTTTCCATATACCTCTCCCATCCTGAGTCCCGGATGTGACTCCGCAAACACACTCGCGTCCATATGGAGATATGACCAAGATTGAGAAGGTAACGAATCGACTTGTGTGGAGTCAGTCTTGCTGAAAATCGATCAAGAACTGTTCACAAGTGAGCTGTAGAGATAGTATCAGTTGCTTGTATAAGGATACATTCACTGAAAAAAAAAAAAGTCGGCAGAGGCACTTAAGACTGTTTACGTTCGAGAAGGCGTAAGTTCGCCCACTCACTTTGTGAACGCACTCGCCGCGCGCTGTGGCATGATGTAGCCCGATGCCACGCAGCTGGCAATTCTACCTCAGCATGGTTCTACGTAGCCGCCGCGACGCCGCCGCACACCTTCTGATATGCGCGCTAATCTCGTCAAGGCAGTAGCCGCCGTACCGCGGCCTGCGCTCCGCCTTAAGGGTATGACGCGATAGATAATGAGTTAATGCCGATATATGCAAAATTACTCTTTCTCTATCTAACATTCATAGATCTCTGGTGGTGCTCATACCGCTCCTGGCGTAGTAATGCAGCGCGGTTAAGCGATGCATCACTGTATTGGGATGGCAGGTGCTGCCCAACTGATTACAGACCAATAAGTATTATTTCGGTTTTTTCGAAAGGAGCAGAAAAATTTATGTTCGCTCGTCTTTTAAAGTATTTTACAGCCAGAAATATTTTCTGCAAAGAATTACATGGCTTTAGAGCCGGAAGATATACCGAAACTGCGCTACTGACAATTAAAAAATTTGTTCTGGAAAATATTGAGAGAAATTACTTTACACTTGGCCTCTTAGTAGATTTTACAAAAGCATTTGACTGCCTAAACCACAACATCCTCCTAACTAAACTATCCCGGTATGGAATTCGCGGAACACGTCTTGAACTAATGAAGTCGTACTTAATGAGCAGAACACAAATGGTACGTATGAGGAAACACCAATCAAGTTTTCTGCCAGTTAGCAAGGGTGCACCGCAAGGAAGCCTCTTAGGACCTCTCTTATTTAATATTTTTATTAATGACATTGTCCTCAACAGAAGGTCAGCAAAATTTGTCATATATGCCGATTACTGTTCTATACTTACGGCTGGTCCGGATACAGACCTGTTAATTAGGCAATGTGAAGACTTTCTTATTAAGTTATCCTCCTGGTCGCAATCCAATGGACTGAAAACAAATCCGAGAAAAACTAAAATAAAGGTATTCAGAGCAAAAAATAAGACGTTCAATCAAATCACGTCATAACCTATGAGGCACAGAATACTGATATCGTAGAATCACTTAAAATTCTTGGAGTGACATTCAGCAGAACATTAAGCTGGGATTTGCATGGTGCTAATATATGTAGAAAAATCAACGCTATAGCTGGAGTCGTCTCGCGTTGTCGCACTTTCCTTCCAACACGCGTTAAGCTCCAAATATACCATGCCTTATTTGCTTCACATATCAACTACTGCAATCTTGTCTCGAGCACCACAACCAACACAAATAAACAAAAAAAATTTTGCAATCCAAAAAAGAAATATACGATACATCGGGAATCATGAACGCTTAGCCCATACCGGCCCACTTTTCGCAATCTATAAGGTCATTCCTGTCTTTTCATTATGCAATTTCCAAATTTTGCGTACATACTTCTCTTTGACTAATTCTTTTCGGGACTTTTTAATTGTCGCCGCTTCACTACAACCCCACGAACCAGTCGTATCCACACGAAACACAGAAAACTGGCACGTTCTCCGTTTCCAAACAAATTATAAGAACCAGTCATAGAATCAAAACCTCCCCTCACTGTTAACCTTTTAAACGCCGCACTATGAAGCAATAGTTAAAAAACTGAAATTGATGTTGATAATTTGCATTGGCCTTCTAAATTAACTATGAAAAAAAATACAGCCGCATTCATGAAGACTTAGTAGGTTTTTTTGCATGTTCCATTTTTGGAACATTGGCGTTTCCCATATGAAAAACACAAAATTTGTCTAGAACAACTTTTATTGGCTGCTAAATGGGTATTGCTTACTCATGTTAACAGAAGAATAAATATTAGCGTCATACAAGGCCTTTCAAAAGTATAAATGTTTATAACAAAGCTTGCGAAAACTTCTTTTTTCCATCCTACTTGCTGTAGGTCAGTGAACACTTTACAAGCCATGGTATGCTGCAAAGCACTTCGTGTGCAGGCGCTTTTTGCACTGCTGACACTGGTTCGTGGTATTTTTCTTGCACTCTGCACACCTGCCCTGAGTTACTGAGATGATGTAGTGGCCATCAGTTTTTCTATCCTCCCGTCTCGGATGAACCCGAGGTCCAGGCCGCACAGTGATTATCTGCTTGAGGTGCAGCAAAGACATGACGACGTTCCGCCGAAATGCTATGTGCGTCATGGCGGCATCAGTTCCTTTGTGAAGCTCGCAGTGAAGGAGCCATCCTGCGACGACAGCCATGTTCAGACCATTGCCGAAAAGGTTCCACCACCATTTTTTGCTTCGAAGTCTTGGGCGATAACTTCCGAGGAGGCGGTCGAGAACATCTACTCCGCCCATGCCCTCATTGTATTTCTTGATCAAATATGGTTGAGGACTGTCTACCTTTTTTTTCGCGCGTCGTGAGAAGCGTTTTGCCGTTCCAAGAGGCTCATGGCCGAGGTGGTTTGAAGAAACTGTGACGACTGCGTTGTCGTTCCACCTGCATGTGTAGACCACCCCGTCACACTTGTAGTAGAAAGAACCTCTTTCCTCTCTTCCCACGTCTTTCAAGCTCTTCAGTGGACAACCACCGGTTCTTGTATCTCGTACAGTCCCCGTCGCTCGAATCCCCTGGTCAGCCAGTTTTGTCAGGAGACCGTGCGAAGTGAAAAAGTTGTCAAAGTACACTTCGAGCTGTTCAGGAGCGGGCAGGACCGATGCCATATTGCTAACAACCCTCAGCCCGAGAGGTGCCTTCTCGTCCTTCTCGTTTCTCCCGCAATATATTTCCATTGCATAGGGGTACCCATTCGAAGAGCACATCATCCATATCTTATACCCAAATCGAATAGGTTTACCGCGAATGAACATTTTGCACGAGTGGTGGCCATAATAGGGCACCATTGACTCGTCAATGCTGAGGCTTTCGTGGAACACTCGAAACTGGAGGAAACATTTGGAGATTTCGTCGTAAAACGGCTGAATCTTGCCCATCTTCTCGCCTGCTTTCAACTGAGTGTTGTCAACTACATGAAAAAACCTTTTCAGCTGCCGGAACCTATTGCGGGCCATCACTGTCGCGACTAAAGGCACACGAAGGTATTCTGCGGAGCTCCAATACGAGTCCTCAGATGGAACGGAGTGATATCCGCTGAAAAGTAAGAGACCGAAAAACTGACCTATGTCCGCTCCTGTGACGTCCACCTCCTCCCCCTTTTGGAGTGCGTACCTTGCTGTCAGTTCAGCCAGTGAACCAAGATATTCTGGAGGAATAATTTTGCTGAACAGCATAAATCGGCTCATGTCCGCTAGCTCAGGAAATGCCTCTAGCAACAACAGAGGGTCCTCTCTGGGAAGTGTTTTGTCAAACGTAGCACGGTCACCCCATACTGCGCTAAGGGAGCGCTTTGGAGTTATTGTTTTTCCAGCCTTGTTTGCAGACTTGCGCCCTTTTCCAGCAGTCGACTGGCTCCGCGCTGGTTTCTTTCGTCGTGGCTCAGGATCCGAACATGCAGTAGGCGAATCAACTTCTTCATCACAGCACTGCATAACTTCAACGTGCCCGCAAACATCATCGGGAACAACTTCAGAAAAGTCATTTTCGTTCACGTGCTCCTCATCAGTAATATTGCCATCTTCATCAGGCGGCAATTGGCATATAGACGCACCTTCGCGTTCGTCCTCGGGAAGGCTGAAGAAAAGGTCAATTGCGGCCTCCAGTGTGAGGAAGCGTTGTGCCATGACCTACAAAGAGAGTTATTGCGTTGAGAAGTATAGTACTACAATATAAAACCAGCCGCGAAGTCGTTCTCTACTTACATTCACGACGATTGAAGCAGCTATGCGGTGCAGTTGTAGGCTGCTCCATCCACGTGCCACGCAAAAGCGCAGTCAAAATAATGCCAAGGAAAGATAGTCTTCAAGTTTGTGCAAAACGACACCTAGAGGGCACCATCAACATGCCAAAAAAGAAGAAAAACACGGCGAAATGCATGCGCGAGTCTACGCTACTTTTGACACCGTAAAACGCCAATGTTCCAAAAATGGAACATTCGCATAAATCTCTAAAAACTGAAAACTAGAGTGTCTTTACCTTTTTTATTTTTTTTTCACAGTAATACCTAACTATATGGCGATATTTTGGTTCTGCTCTGCTCATTGCAACATTACATTTTTCCTGCGAAATAATTCAACAAACGTATAGCGCTGAAGGAACGCAAAATATGCTTGTTTGTGAGCATTTATCCAAAGCTTCTAAATAGGCTGATAATAAAAATTAAAATTGGTATGTTCTCTACAAGTATCAGTGAGTATGCGAAAACAAAAAGAAAAAGCTGCGATAGATGGGGAAGGAAATAAAAAATCAAGTATCGTATGTTCCACTTTCGGAACATTGGCAAGTAAAAGGTTAACCAAGTTTAAATTTAACGCTAAGCCCACAAGAAACGACTTGCGGGTACAATTTCTAAATGCACTGTAAAGCCTAAATGTCTGTCCAACTTTTGATCACATTGTGTTTCTTTATCAAATACTGATACAAATACAAATTACGTCGCCTACGATAGTTGGTTTTTGAGCATATGTAATATGCTCACTTCTCTACAGAGTCAATTTTTGTATTGTATACACAAGCCGTGTTTTCATTGTATATAACATTCATATAATATTGTTTTCTTGTCATATTGCAATCATGTATATGCACAGCTCTACCTTGTTATGGTCTCTTGGACCTCGTCAAGCTGCCCCGAGCAGCTTTTTGCCCAAGAGCTCCTACCATGTATATATGTGGTGAAATAAATGAATTTGATTTGATTTGATTTGCCTCTTGTGAGACTTGCGTAATCCAGGTTGCTCTTCCCGAGCAACCTCGAGCGGCCAATAATTAATTTAATCGCCACCTGCCAGGTTTCATGAGGACGCCATTTTTTACGGGTACCATCGAAGGTCAACACACAAAGTAAGGCTTACGCCTTAATAACCGAGCAATATTGAGCTCCCGCCTGCACCGCGTACGCACAACATGCTTAACCCAGTAGTAAATGCAAATGAACAAGTCATTTTGGATAAATAAGATTTTGCGCACCCTAGGGTGGAAAAATAAAATATTATGGAGGACAAAGTAGAATCTTGGGCATGTTGGTGTGTCTTTATCGTTACAGTGCAAAAGACGGGCATTCCAAGGGACAAACAGGTAGATGTCTCAATGACCGGCTACGGAAGGGAGAGAGAAACAACTTGATTGTAACACCAGTCAATGAACGCCAGGAGAGAAGTCCATCTCCCCTGTCGGCCCTAGCCGTCGGCCGGGATCCCTTGGGATACAGCAGCAGCAAGGGCTTGACCGATGATGTCTTGCTGGACGTTGGGGTCTGGGCTGCGGAGCAAAGCCTCCCAGGATTCTATAGTGCGTGAGCTATCATATTTAGCCGGGCACGTCCACACCATGTGGACCAAATTTGCTGGCTGATCGCAAAATTTGCACTTTGACCTGAATACTGTAGGATGCCACTTGCTGTAGAGTACTGGGTTGGGAAAAACCCCTGTCTGTAATTTCCTCCAAAGAACCTCCTCTTTTTTATTGAACGTTTTGTCCGCTCCAGGATAAATCTGACGATTTAGTCTGTAGTATTGTGTGATTTCCTGGTATGCGCGCATATCCTCTGTGCCGGCTACGGAAACACGATAAAAACGTGAGCAACACCGTGGCTGGTCACCTGGGCATTCATTGCAGGGACTGCGCAGAAAAAAAGAAACGAGAAAAAGAAGAAGCCATGTTACCTCATTTTCAGATAGTGTGAAGATTTGACAGATAGCCGCAACAAAATCACAACAGAGATTATTGAAGCCTACGAAATTCATAGACGCCAAGACCAATGCGTAAGCACCGCCTCGATAGCTCTGTCACATAAAGAACTTGGTTTTCTTAAAGATCTTTAGGGAAATGCGCACAGCTGGTCATGTGTCCCTTTTGTCGTGTGCAGAGCTCTTGTTGTGTAATTCTTGTCATTTGTATGTGCGTGTATTTTCATGAGATTTTTCGCCACAGTATTCGAGCAGTGGAAAACCTCAATAAAGATTAGTAGTAAGTTCAGCGCCGTGTCTGTGTACTCGTCTCGTCCTCGTCTTTTGCGCTGTAACGATAATTATGGAGGAAGCTAGTTTAAAGCGAACCCACAGCCGGGTTAGCGGGGGCTCGGCGAGCGCCTCTAATCTCTCCTGGGGTGTAGCTCGAATGGTGGGCTGAAGGGAAAGGGGATTTGGATGCGGGGGGTGAGTCATTGGAATTAGGTTGGGACTAGGGATAGCGTGGGATCTGGCAAGTTATTCGAATAAAGTCGAGCTCCTTTTTCAAGCTTCCGTAGCGGAAAAGTACTAGTTCTTCGCCTCGTGAGAGCCTCCAAGCACACTCCTTTATCACGGAAGCAGTCGGGGTCTCCGACCCTCTGAGGCATGGTGCCCTAACAGGGGCAAGGATCTATGATCCCTTCCTCTAAGCCAAGATTTCCCACCCCAACCTCCCTCGGGCTCTATAGTGACCAGCGTTTTCACTCGCCCCGAGGGTGTTTCGGCTCTTACTCCAAGGCTCTTACTTGTTCACACGCAGGAACCCTTTCCCGGCGTTCAGACACAGCATAAGCTGTGGAAGCGCCTGAATGCCGAGGATAACACAGTCCTTTGCTAGCATGCCCTTAGTGCGGAGACAGACCAACACTATACCACACCACATGGGGCTGTCAGAAAATGCCAGCAGTCCCATACATGCAGAATCCCACACCGGATCTGTGGGAGGCCACCTGGACGAACAAGTCAGATTGGCCGACCAGTCATGCTCTGCAGTCATGACCGCTGGAGCCCCGTACTAACAGACCCGCCCACTGAAGTCGACTTCAAATATTCTCGAGAACGAACAGTTTTTGACTCACTCACTCACTCTGCTAGAAGTTGCTTCTATGTCTTCACTTCTCTCCCGTACGTACTGGGGTTCAGGCGCCCTTTCAGAATTGCATCACTAAAGCGATGAAGAAAGCTGGGCTGCGTCACTAAAATGACGACGACACCTATGCTGCCTAAGGCTGGGCTTGCTCTAAGTGAGATTCTAAGCGTTACTCGACATTTACCGCTTTTCCCACTTCGCTTTCCGCTTTCCCAATTTTACCATTTCGTATGGGTTCGCAATCTTAGAAACATAGTTAAAAAAACTTTGCGCAGAATAACACAGGACGGGAGGGAGAAACACGCACACACACACACGAGCGCAAACTTGCAAGTGTATTTTCAGAAATCATACACCGCCTTAAGAAGCAGAGAGGGCGCAAGCGTACAAAATCCAGAACATCACGTGTGGGAAGAAAAGAGCACGCACATAGATCCAGTAAAAATTGCATCAAGAGCAGGCACATGCAGAATCTTATCAGAACTAATCGGAAAGGGCGAAAGATTAGTACGTGCATGAGGTGAGACCTGAGCGTTACTAATCGGAAAGGCGAGTTCTTTTTTGAGAAGGGCCACCGAAGCCTTACTCACGCAGCCTTCCGTGGTGCTAATTTTAAGGGCCTCTACAATTTCCCGGGCCAGCCTATCGGAAGCTCGCCCGATAACAACAGTAGAACGGAGGAAAGGACGGCACTGCTGTTTCTTCTTATTCCTGTCAGTATAGTGTTCGCATTTGAGGCAATGCAAAGACAGGTTCGAGCCGCCACTTGCGCCTAGAGAATTGGTATGCCCCCCCCCCCCCCCCCCCCCCCCTTGAAATTGTCCCGCCTGTGCGCCATGACCAGCAGGTGCCAAAGCAAAAGGGCGAAGAACAAATGTGCAACCAAACACCAAACTCAGTTTGTGCCTTGCACTGTTGGTGCGGTGTATAAGATTCCGCTCAGCTGTGGGTCTGTGTACATAGGCCAGACAGGGCGCTGTCTCAATGACAGGCTCAGAGAGCATGCCAATTCCCTGGCCGCAAGTGCCGGATCGAACCTGTCTTTGCATTGACTCAAATGCGAACACTATACTGACAGGAATAAGAAGAAGAAACAGCAGTGTCGTCCTTTCCTCCGTTCTACTGTTGTTATCGGGCGAGCTTCCGATAGGCTGGCCCGGGAAATTGTAGAGGCCCTTAAAATTAGCACCACGGAAGGCTGCGTGAGTAAGGCTTCGGTGGCCCTTCTCAAAAAAGTACTCGCCTTTCCGATTAGTTCTGATAAGATTCTGCATGTGCCTATTCTTGATGCAATTTTTACTGTATCTATGTGTGTGCTCTTTTCTTCCCACACGTGATGTTGTGGATTTTGTACGCTTGCGCCCTCTGCTTCTTAAGGCGGTGTATGACTTCTGAAAATACAGTTGCAAGTTTGCGCTCGTGTGTGTGTGTGCGCGTGTTTCTCCCTCCCGTCCTGTGTTATTCTGCGCAAGTTTTTTTAACTATGTCACGACACCAACTGGCCGAACTTTCTACCCTATTAAGCTTAGAAACATGCCGGGAAGAATTAACAATTTTCAGGCAACACAGAGTATGCTACCGACATCGGCGAAGTTACGGTCGTTATTCCCATCAGTGCACCCCTAATAATATGTAACTGGAAATGGTAATGGTCTAACAACAAGCCAAATTTTCCGGATCAGATAGATATCGGCAGAAAAAATTCGCAACTGCATAACATTTCTAGAGACTGCTGTTCTCACAGTGACCAACGATATCTGCCGGCGCCGCAGAATCTATTTTGCGTACGAACAAGCTAGAGATGGCGTCGAACGGTAAATTTATTAATTGGCTTCAAACTTACGCTTGCAGCAGCATATGGCTGAAAGCACAAGCCGTGATAAACGCACTCATGTAAAAGCTAAAACAGTCATAGTTTTCCGCCCACAAAATCCTAGATAAAACCTCAAAACCAACGTGTTTAACGCCACTTGCACATTCTATGCCAGTACTCCATCCGGCTTGTGATTCGCCGGTGGCGAAATTCATTTCCACGGAAAATTGACGACGTCATGACGAATAGCCACGCTGCATATACCGAAGGGTCCAACATGCGGCTACTCCACACGTTCATCTTGCCTTCGGCGTCGGTCGACGAGACGCAGCGAAGACGACACGCCGGCTGCAAGTCGACGTCCTGAAGCGCAGCTGCCGCACCATTCTTCCCCGGTCACCCTGGCCATCACCAACGCCGGCCGTGGCATGCTCCTCCTCCAGGTGGTGCACAAGTTCTTCCTCGTCTTCTATGGCATCCCGGACGGCAGATGGCAAAAGCACAGCGGGTGCACCGTCAGTAGGGTCTGCTGTAAGACGAAGGAGACGAGTAGCAGCCTTGGCCAACGGCAGGTCAGAAGGTTTTTCGTTGGCTCTTTTGCAGTCATCAAGGCGAAGTGGCAGAATAATTCCACGCGTTTCATCCAAAGGGCCGATTGCGATGCGGAGGAATCCTTCAGCATCACGACTCAGATGTTTGAGCGCGTTTATATGCGGCTGAACGCTTCCGATGACGTTAAAGGCATATGGCGTAAGTGCACAAGGTGAACTAAGACCAAGGATCTTCATGAGACAGAAGGCTTCAGAAGCATCCTGGACAAAATATCCCGGCAGGGTGACGAGCTCTTGCGTGCCTTCGATTGTGACGAGACCAGGTGTCCCAAAGTCACGTGGAGCTTCAAAAACAGAGTTGGTCTTGTGAACGGCAGGGCAGTGAAGAATCAGAAGCGGCACGTAAATGCTTACGCCATGATAACCGTCCTGGCCGTGTTGCGCCAGCAACAGTGACTGCAGGATGCAGTCAACGATGACATTGTGCCTTACGTCTGCTGTAGTCTTCATCAGCGGTTGACTCTCACCAGCGTAATCTTTAGCGTCAGACACCGGCTTGCTGTATTGATACAACTGGGCAAGAAGGCTTCTTTTGAACGAAAAATCGCAGAGGAGGTCCAGGGTCTGGACGAAGAGAGGGACGTACTCCAGTGCACCACCAAGTAATGATACATATGCTGCCATCACGTAGGAAGCCCACATCTTACCGTAGGCGATGGGGAAGACCTTCCTCAGGCCCCATGCATTTAGCACGAGGGTGTAGCCGTAGATCGACGACGGCTGTTGCAGGTCGAACATGGCTCGGTGCTGCGCCGTCGATGCACGACTCACAGCAGCATCAACAGGTTCCGCCAGACCATCGATGCACCACCTAGGACCATGGGCTTGAGCGCGGCGCCGGACTCCAAGTGAAAGGGTCGCGCAGCAGAGCCGGAGGTTACTTTGAACGCTCTGATGTCCGCCGCCGCCTCCGCTACTGCGAGTGGAAACGTCCTGGCGTACGTTGAGCAGATGGTGAGGTAGGACCTTGGTTTTATGTAGCAAGGTGACGGAGCAAGGCTAGTCGCTCGAAAGGTAAGCAGCGAACCCGGCACGTTCGCTGGCGATCACGTGAATCGAACGCAATGCGAAGGCACGTACGCCGCGAGGAGCCCGAAACAGGAACGAGCTCCTTTCATCTTTCTTTTCGCTGGAATTGCCTAAAATGGCGTGCAAATGGGTGCGATGTGCTCTATGTTAGTAGCCGTCCCTTCAAAGCAGTATCGGTAGGTATCGCCGCCGGGTGGTTATAAGTTGTGTTGGGCAGTTTCTTTTTCGTGCTTTTCTCTAATTTCTGTTTTCTTTTCTCATTATATTGCCACTCGCCCTCATACGCTGTTCTCAGCCAGGAATGCCCAAACTTTTATTCATGCATCCAAAAGGTTTTACAACTGCCAGAGCGGCGTTATTGAAAGAACGCAGTAATAAAAAGAGTCGGTAGATTTTTTTCTGAAATATCAACAAGCGAATTCACCTTGCTAAAGTGCTGGAAAGTGAAAATAATCTATGATTATTTAGAAACGCATATAAATTACTGGTAATTTATTATAACACTTTCATTATTGCCGCCTTTTAAATATATGCTTCCTTCACATGGGTCACACGCAGTACGTACTGGTAATACTGGTACGTACAGCACCAGCGGATTAATTACTCTAAGCAAATGAATGGTTATGCTCTGCCGGACCTGCTGAGTACACTCATCTATGAGAATTTTGAGGTTTTAGATTCTTCGTTATCTAGTCTGTCCAGTTATTACTCCTGGCAACGTTGTTTTCATGCAGTATAGTTGATTTTGTGGCTGGTAATTGTAATGTATTGCTGCATAGCAACTGTGCATAATCCGTGTTATTAGTACATATATCGTGATGGATCTGAGTGCAATAGTCTCTTTATGCTTACTGTTTTGTCATACTGTGTAACTTGCTCTGTTTATTCTTTATTTTTTGCAGTTTTGCTTGTGCTTTATTATTGCTTTTTCCTACGCCCTATTATTCAGCTTTGCTCTTGCCATGAAACAAGCTTTTGGACTTGTCAAGCTTCCTCCTGCTGTTTTCTTTTTTCATAAACCTTCCCATAATCCAATGGATGTTGTTTATGAGAAATAAATAGTGCTTTGTATGTTATACGTTGTATATTGCAGTCGGCATCCTCTCGGGCTTTGTACCGCCGCGGAAAATCGGAATCCTGTTCTCAAAACATTATCATTTTATCGCCTTGACACCACGGTGCATGAGGGCGAAGTTAAACACAGCGAAAGCGCCTGACTCACTACTCGCTTTTTTTTGTATTAACGCTATTTACAGCGAGCGCACAGTCGTGGACATTCACTCAAGCAGTAGTCCAGTGGATATCCTCCCAGAAGCCACCCATGTACGCCAGTGAAAGGCCTTTATCGTTGAAACTTATTGTGCTGTTATTTACCTAGCCTTTCGTTAAACTTCCTTCCCTATTGTATCATACGCTGAAGAAGTAAGAATACTCCACAGGGCTCGAATGTCTGTATTCATCCTCTGGGTCGTAGTCAGCGTCAATATGCAGCGCATCAATGCCATACATAGAACGGCTCAATCTGGCACAGTTCTTCCTGCGAGCGCCACCAGAGGCCGGCGCAATCGGTGCCAAGGTTGTAAACTACCCGAGCAGTTTTCAAAGCAGGCGTCGCGACCACGTGAATAGACATTACTGCATTTGGCGACGTACACTCGGTCTACTGCGTTCGTTCGAAAATTGCAATTGCTTAAGCGCGTAAAACTAGTTTCCCAGATATTTACACTGAGAAGAACGCTATATAGAGCAATTACACTGGACGCCGCGTATTTTTTGTTTATTCTGCGTGCGAAACTTGGAATTGAACCATATGATTAAGCCGACCAGGCGTCACTCTGTGCCCGCACTTTACGGTATTATTAAAGAAAGCGGGAGGCTGGAAGACGAAAAACACAAACCGACCGGCAAAACGCACTGCACGCGGCGAAGCGAAGGAAGCATCACGCGAGAGCTTTCCCGCCAGCCCGATAATTATCGAGCTGGGAAAGCAAACAGGAAAGCAAAACCGCATTGTCTCCGCCGGCGCTCACGAAAGCGTGGCGCGCAGCTCTCGTCCATTGGGCTGACACGCGCGCGGGGGCCTGCCGTCTGGCGCTGGGCGACGGTGTTACGTGTTTCCCGCATATAATCCTCCGGTGTTTGCCAGTTAGACATCACCTCCTCGGTGCTTGAGAGAAAGCGGGAGGGGGAAAAGGAACAAAGAGCAGTCGAAAGCGATTACGTCGGGCTCCCGAAAACCGGAAAGTCAGCCGGGCCGAGCTTGTAGCTTGTCCCAGCGGCGGCGTTATCCGGAAGACGCGATGCCGTGCGCGCACTCTCGATGCTAAACTTAGCTGGGCGCGCGCGCGGTGGCAGCGGCCGGCGCGAACGCCGCTCCACCCGTTTATTTTTGCGTACTGCTGCTGCGGCGTGCTCTTGTTCGATTTCCGTCCACCTATTAGGCGAGAGCGGAGGCTGCTCTCTCTCCCCGCCGCTTTCTCCGCCCGCTGGGCCGCGGTAGCCTCGAGGACATGCCCGGCGTGGTGACCCAGAAGCCCGGACTGGGGGCTCCCCCGTCGTCCCCCCTCTCCGCCGCCGCCGAGCACGTGGACCCGGGGAGAACGTATAAAAGGCCACATCCGGCCGCATCACCGGACACACGCACACCTTCGCTTCTACTACTCCCAGTGGATATACCGCGACCAAAAGCAGACGCCGGGTGAGTCGCGGGCGCCGGCCGCACCGCGACTGACGGGCTGCACGGAGCTCGCCCGTCAGGCCCGGTGCAGCGGGCACGCCCCCGCCGTGCTTCGTCGGGATACGCGAGACGAACGCCGCGAGTGCGTTGCGTCACCGAACGGACTATGCCGCTCCACGAGAGGACTCGCACTGGGAAGGGCCCGAGCCGGCTTGGCTTGCTGGTGTAGTAACGAGAGTCAACCGAACGGGACTGCGGAGACGAGCTGTCATTTAGATTCGGTGGCAGTAGGAAAGCCCCTTCGTGCAGTTCATGCTACGAAGCTCGTGCAGGCACCAGGACGAGCGCTACACTCAACAGATTTCTCCTACGTGACTGTCAGGGTCGTGAATCAGGTGCGCGTCGCACGCGTGTGTGTGTCACGTTCTCCGTGTTACGAGGCCAACGGTACTGCGAGATGACGATTCGCGTGGCAGGGCAGATGCGATAAGAGGGGGCACTCGGCTGAATCGTCGACATCTCACCTGACCGGGATGCGACGATTGGGCGAGCGTTTCTTTCACAGCCAGGAAGTGCGATTGCGATCTTCGAGCGTGCACGGCGCTCTCTCGTTCCACGGCACTCGATGAGCCTTGCATACAATGCTGGGCCTAGCTGGCAGACTCGGCTAGACGTTGACTCTTGTGAATCGCTGCATGCTGCATAATCCCGTGCAAGCGCTTCCCCTTCTGATTGCGATGCCTAATGGCTGTAAAGGCGTGGGCAAAGGGGTGCCTTCTCAGGCTTATAGGGTGTTTTTACTCGATTGATATGACTCTTTTATTCCTTCTTTTCTGGAACTGTCCATCTCGACTGCCTGACCGCAAACCACGTGCCTCTCTTTCATGTATTCCAGTTGTGCGGGCACGTGGGGTATTCCTAGAATGCAACTAGACTTTTAAAATCTAAAAAAAAAATCAGTTCGGAAAAGGATATGTCATCGTCTCCTTTCGTATAAGCGAAGTCGTGGCGCTGCGATTCAGGAACGTAATGCGTGGCGAAAGGGCAACAACTGTGAAGTGAGTATAGATCTGAAATACGGCAGCACTCTCCGTTTTCCCTAGACTTCAGTCACTGCGCATGGTCTAGATCCTCTTTATATTACCTCCAAGGAGCGTAACTGAGCAATTATGTCAAAATCATTGGAACGTCCTTCTGAAATGACAGTTTCGGGGTAGTTCAGTACCCTCTAATCAAAAATAACCGAGGAGATAAAGTGACCAGAAGTTCTCTACAGTGGCAGTGATGTGTTGTTATGCCCAGTTTCTTTCCGCTTCTCAAGCGTAGCGCTGCAAACAGCAGCGTGAGCCTGGCTGATGCGCGCTCGTCTCCGGCGCGCAGGATGTCTTCGCAGTTGCGGCTGGCGGCCGTGGCCCTGACCCTGCTCCTCGTGGCCTGTCTGGTGCCGCCAACGGAACAGAGCAAGAAGCTCAAGGCTCTGAAGCTCGGCGCCGCCGCGGCCGCCGCGGCCGTGGGCAAGATCACGCCGCTGGCCCTCGCTGGCGGAGCCGCGGGCGCCTCGCTCGTGGGCAGTGCGGCCGTGTCGCACCTTATCAACTCGCACCACCACCACCACGGCGGCTACCACCACCACCACCACTTCATCCCCGTCCATCACTCGCACCATGTGCCCATCCCCCTCCCGTGAGTGACACGGTACGGCGGCATGCCCGTTCCTTCTCTCTCTCGCTGGGCCCATGGCCGAGTCGAGAAGTGAGTCACCATCGTGAATATGCTCGACCTCTGCCCGACCATGAGCTTTCTCTAGCGAGCGTGCTAAAGAACCGGAGAGACCTCGATCGACTTTTCGCATCTCCTTTGGGTGGCTAGGGCGGGCGTTCACAAATGGCCCACCCAACCCTCACTGGTGTGTTCAGCGGGGCACTGCTTCGCTTTTGTACTTGCCAATAGAACGTAGTCACTTTGGACGAGGTGTTCCTGATACGGAGGTCACAGATGAGCAAGGAATGCGATTGATACCTGCAGGCATTCATCTTATCTCAGATTTCTGGAAGCGTAATAGTAGGCGTACCACTTAAAATACTCACAAAAGGCCTGCCCGCGCTCCACAACAATCAGGAGAAGGACGAGCTAACAGTAATGGTTGAAGTTTGTTTCAGGGACGCCCGCCATAATGCGAATTAAGTCCGGAAAATAACAGATGGGAACTGAGTACGTGGACGTATCCAAGATCCAAGTCGTAGCTGTCAAGGTCAACCGCATCCATTCAATTAGGACTTTTTCTAAACTGATCATCAGAGCCAACGGCGGGAAACTCATGACAGCAACGCTTAAAGATAGAGTGCCGCACTCGTTGCGGCACTAAGGACCGGCTTTGGTAACCCTCTTTAACTTTCATTCAGTACGTCCATTTCTGATAAAGTAAAAGCTGCCGCGGCAATGAACGAATACGCTTATTGTGAAAGCCACTCATACAGAGACTAGTGCTGTTTTACTTACGTTACCTGTGGCCATGGCATTAAAAAAAGGGGCTTCGGATTAATAGTAAAGACCACGCAGGAGCAACAGAATATGTCGGTAAGTGCTTTAATGAGAGCAAACTTTAATAAAATTTTGTTAAAGCATTAGCCCTGTTTATGCTCTCAGTCGCACATTTCCCAACAGGCGGAAAAGTTTAAATGTGCGCAACGGCAGTGCAATCCTCTCTCTTTTTCAAACCAAGTGGATGTTTCCAAGAGCTGCAGAGGGTCTAAAGTGCTAAAGCACAACAAGGCTTCCATGAGTTGACTTAACTCCACCGGCTAACAGGGACCCATAGCTTTCACGTACTTCGTTCTCTGTCCCATTCAATGCTTAACAAATAAAATAAAATTTGCTGATGTAAGTTTCTATAAAACCTGCTAATGTACGCGCTTGCTAGTCTTCTGCATGCCATCTCGGTTCAAGAACGCGCTTGGTTGTCAGGTGTAAGAGGTCACGCAGCACGAGAACGAAAACAAGGAGTGGAGAACGCAATGCTCGAGTCCTATATTTCAGTCTCCTCCTTGGTTCGTGGCGTACCTTTTTGCATCTATCAGTCCAGTATCACCTAGAGTAACAATCGTCACTAGCTTAGGTTTTCGTACGCGGCAGCCAAAACAGACTACTCTCAACCAAGGATGGTTAAAATGTACGGTCTGCGTGGGCAAAAGAATTTAGATCTCAGTAAAAACTGCTTCGCTAAAATGCCTATAAAAATTCAGCGCTTCTCGCCGCAGAGCATGTATAATTATTGTAATAAAATCGTGACCTTGTGTACACCCTTAGATGCGAAATCGGAGATCATTTACGAAATGCTGTCCGCTAGAGTAGAGCTATTCCTCTGGCTTCTACTGCTTTGCTCCGTTTTTTTTTTCTAATTTCAAAATAATTTTGGTACAGGGAAACTCACAGTTTCATCGGCACGGCAAATATTGTGAATAATTCCGGAGTACGCCACTTAATTTCTTGCGAAGACAAAGTAGTAGCTTCGTTATTTCTACGTTTTGAATTTCTAGCCTTTTTTCAACACACAAACACAAAATATAAGTCCCAGAAAACGCTATTATTATAGTAAACTAGCCGAGAAATAGGGGGAGTGGGGATGGTGGGCGGTACGAAGAAAAGAGCAAAGCGCGAAAGCATTCTTCGTTGGTCTACAAGCCTCATTAAGACCATTTCCCCTACCTGTCCCTAGACCTCGTTAGCGTAAACGTCGTTAGCTCCCTAGGCGAAGCAATGGCAACGGGCGCTGGCGGGCGCGGCCTTCCCACGCCGCCTGCCTCGTAAGCGCTCTTTGCCACTGGCGGCGAGTACCGATGGAGAAGCCAGCTTTCCGCGTCCGGGACCGAGTGTGAGAAAAGCCGCGTCGTGGCCTGGGGCGAAAACGTTGCTGTCGCGGCGCGCCTCTTGCGTTCGGCTGCGAGCTGTGTGTCCTATGGGGCATTTTTCCTCGTGTTAAATGCGTTACGTTTCCATTTACCTTCTCAGATGCGGAAGACTTTGGAGTCAGCCGCTGAAAATAGTGACATGGTGCAGCAGCTATTTCTGGAAACGGCTCTCATAACATGAGGCCGGCGCGAACGACATAATGTAAGGAGGTTAATGTAAGAACCATGTATTATAGTTTGTGAGTTTTCGGCTATTTCAAGTTTAATGAAGTTATGAAGCTAGCGGTGTACAAGAATAAGGAAGCCATGCTTGGCTTCTTCATTTCCTCATGTTCGCAGGGTTGCCTTTCGTTTACAGATAAAACTTCGGGAGACCGCCAGCAGCAAATTCCCTTTTATTTTTCGTAAGAAATTCGGCACCATATTAACGCGATAGCCATAAAGGCCCCGTTCTTCAGAAAATCCGGTGTCGGCGTCCGCGTTGTGAGCGAAAAATCACGGGCATGGCTCTGGCAGGTGGAGAGCAACCTAGGAGGCTGGTGGGCCATCTAGGTCACGTGACCTTGCGGCGTCATCACAACCTGCCCATCGGACCGTGGCAGGTGGCAGTTAAATTAATGATCGGTCGCTCGGGAAGAGCAACCTGGGTCACACAAGGCCCACCGGTGGCAGCACCTGCCATCGCAGGGCAGCGGCGCATCGCTTAACCGCTGAACTACTGCACCAGGAGGGGTACGAGGACTCCCAGAAATCTATGAATGTAAAGTAGAGAATGACCTTCTGCATATATATGCATATATATGGGAATCAACCCATTACGCCATTGCGTCATACCCTGAAGGCGGAGCTTAAGTATTCCCTCCAACTTTTTTTTTTATTTCGGATGACAGACGCCCAAAAGGAAGCTCGGTAATCAAGCAATTCGGATTTCTGGTGGAAAGCTTCCTGCACAGCATAAGAAAAAAAGTTGTTCTGAAAGGCTCGTATGCAGCTTTTGGGCTGTACCTGCTATAGGAGTACAAAATTCGTGACATTGTGCATGGTTTGTGCGGTTTAACGTATCGAAGCTGTACGCGGGCTTTGAGAAATGCCGTAGTGGAGGGCTCCGGATTAATTTTGACCTTCTGTAGTTCCTTAAGGTGCATTGACATCACACATCCCACGCGCGTTTTTGCATTGCACCCTCATTAAAAGCGGTCGCCGCGGCCTGGAGTGAATCCGCGGCCTTGGGCTCTGCAGCCGAACGCCATAGCCGCCGACGCACTGCAGAGAATCAAATTCGTGGCATTTCCGCCACCCTCTCCCAGAACCGTGCGTCTAGTAGACGGTCTTCGTTTAAAACTCCGTTATTCGCCCATTTCCGCAGGCCGTTTAATTATAGAGCCCGCTCTGCAGTCGTGAGCGCAGAGTGCGCGTTATCGCCACATTCGAAAAGCGCCACATCAAGAGCGGGAACCTCGCCTCTTTTAGCCAAACTATTTTTGACGCACTCCTTGCGGGCTGCAAGCTTTCGTGATCGGCTTAACGATTACTGGAAGGTTATACATAGACGCTTTTCTCTCCACGTGCCGTCTCTAACCCACTTCCTAGCCTTATATGCAACGGCCTCAAACATGAACTTCCTTGAATAGCGCCCACCACGCCGCGAAAAAAATAACGAAGACTAAAGTAGAACAACTGCATTGATATGGTACTTTCCTGTACCGGGTAGGCTCACTAACAGATGTAACAGTAGCCGCTGTAACGCGCTGTATAATACATGCAGAAGCACTGTTAAACAACGCAGGATGGCATTCTACTCCCGCCGAAGTGTGCTCAGTGTCTTTGGCGTTCGGCTGCTGAGCCCAAGGTCGCAGGATCAAATCCAGGCTGCAGCAATCATACATAATGGAGCCGAAATTTAAAAAAAAAACGCCCTCGCGTTGTGCGATGTCAGCGTATGTTAAAGAACCCCAGGTGGTCGAAATTAACCCAGAGTCCACGCGCAGCTTCGTAGCGTCAGCACCGCAAATGCAATATTCTACTTGCGCGTTGAGAATGAGTGCTTTGCTTTGCCTGCTGCGATCAGCGAAGTTGTCGATTCGGACATGCGGGGGGGAGGGGGGGTAGTAGCTGTGATAAGCCTTAGTTTTATTTCTAGTCATAGTTTTGTGAGGTTGCTACCCGTGCTGCAGTGTGGCCCATTCAGTGAAAATGCTTGCAACGGATGAGTCAGAGAGAGAAAGAACTTGCTTGCGACGCAGCATTAAATGTAGGGGATACCCTACGCCAGAGTCACCAAAGCCAACTGGTTCGTAAGCTGATCCAAGGCTAGCCAGGCCCGCCATATTGGGCTAGAGGGGTACGGGTAATGAGGGGATCGAATGGCAACGGGAGGGAAGAAAGGGAATGTTCCAAATTAGCATTGGGTACGGGGCACTTTGGTCCAGGCAGGGAATGGATGGAGACGGCATGCTGCAGTTGTTTCAAATCAGACATGACACGCACAGCTTGCGCTTTGAAGGTCTGTTATATGCCCTTTCTACTCAAGCGCTTAAAGCTTCAGCAAAATCATCGTCGTTCTCAGCGTGGTATCCAAATGCGTGAAGTGTATTTTACAGACTACCACCGCGGTGGCCTAGTGGCTTGAGTATCCGCCTCGCAAGCGGGAGGTACGGGGTTCGATCCCCGCACTAACGACGCCACTTACTTGACTCGCAGATACCCCGTGCACACTCACCACGACCACCACCATCACCACGGACTGGTTGATTTCGGTTACGCTGACCACGGATTCGGTCACGGTCACGGTCACGGCCACGGACACGGGCATGGCTTCTTCGCCGACTACGGCCACGGCTTCGGCGGCGGTTTCGGCGGCGGCTTGGGCGGATTCGGCTACGGTGGACACGGAGACTACGATGGCTGGTGGTGACCACCCGGACGCTCCTAAAGCCTCGACGCACGGCTGGCGGCTCGCCTAGGGTCCGCCCCATACAGTCACTGGGAAATTTTTCCAGGGCGCCGTCGGCAATGGCTCGGAAACGCTGTGGTATATCCATGGGGCCTCATATGGGGGGGGGGGGGGGGGGGGGGTCACTAATCCGCGACGGCTCGTTCGTTATAGCTTCAAGTAGTGTGAGCCAAGGCAAACTGGTCTGTTGAATGACGTGAGATTCTGAGACGTAAAGGAGAGTGAAAGGCAAGAGTCAAGAAAGAGAGATGACAGGCGCTGTTTTTTCTCCAATCTGCGACGCTTCTCAGTGGCTAATGCGAGCCACTGATGGCTTGTGTCGTTCCATCAGCGCAGCTTAGGCGAGCGTGTTTCTGACGGTGATCGGGGTGCTTCCAGTGACGAACGAAAAGCTGTCCGCCCGGCACTCGGCTGTCGAACATCGCCTCAACGTTGGCCGCCGTGGGTATAATGCGAGCGGCGTTTGCGGCTCCCTGCAAACATTTCCGCAGCGACTCTAGACTACTCCGCGCCTGGAGCAGCCTAGAAGGTCAGGGCAGAGGAGGAGGGACACGTTCCACCTTGCGCGCGCGTTCCACACCGACCTGACCCCGGTGAGTGTCTGGAGGCCCGTCGGCGTCGGTCGGATACGATGAATCTCCGTGGTTCTGTACCTTGGTGCTGAATGCGCCTGCATTTGTTTGTCTATGGGGTGGCGCCCTCCGCAGCACGCACGCGTGTGTCATCGTCACACTGTCACTCAGGTGAATTTTTCGCGAATTACTAGGCTGTAAATACTTGTACATAACACATGTCGCTGGTTTCAGTATACATACGGTTCATGCGCGTACCTTCGCGGCTTTGCGTGCGCCTGTTTTGTTACGTTTTTTTTTGCCTTAACCAAATAATGAAAGAAAAGGTTGTTACTCTCTTGCAGCATTTCTTTACCGTTGGGCATGTTTTCTTCTTGATTATTTCATATATTTTACGCAGTTTTTTTTAGTCGTACAACAAAACTGTCTCGGAGTGAATGCGCACCCTTCTCACTTGTAGGATTTGTTTTTGTGTGGTACACACAAACGTTTTAGCAATAAACTTTCACACATTTCTCATTGTCACTGATAGTTGTCGCGTAATCATGGTTAGAGTGGCTACGGCATTCAATACATAACAAAAAATTTTGTTCCGTTTCGCACCGTTCTTGTTCCACCTTGTTACCTCTTTTTTAACAAGGCATTACAGATTGTAAATGGTTTGCATTCACCTCAATAAAAAAAACATATTTGCCGCGAATATTTCTGAATTGTTTGAAGGCGTAAAAGTTACACTTCCTCTTCTTATTTTTTAATACGCGAATGAGTATGTTTTTATGTGCTTTTTTCAGTTTGAAGCCACATGATTCATGATCACGTTTGATAGTGACATCTCTTAGTCAATAAAATAACTCTTTACTGCTGGTGTTCCCGTGTTGCTTGTCTGAAAAACTTTCGCTTGTTTCACCCTGCGAGTGAAATCCTGTACGGGAAGGACAGAAAACGTCTTCGTGACGCAAGGATACAAACTTGTACGCCAAAGTGACTAGCGACATAATTATACTCTCTCAGTCAAAAGATGTGTTATCAGCTTATATGTCACTGAAATAAATATTCCCATCTACCTCTAGGTCGTGTGTCTACTGCCTTTCCGTGCTTTGTCTGAGGACATTTCGTGCTTAGTGCTACAGTGTATAGGCTGGTAGCAATGTTTATGCGTGTTGAGTAAGTACTTGGACCCTACAAAACTGTAATAGGATACGAGAATACTAGAGAGCTTAAAACGAGCACTGCAGTGACGAACGTGCAGTGATTACCTCAACGGAAGTTAAAAAATTCTATGTTGGTCAAGCGATCGCGCGCTCAAAGGGTGCCCTTGGATTCGTGAGAACGATACTACTCGAGGCACACGTAACCATAATGCTTAAATGGACGTAAAATAGGTAACGAAAGAAAGTTGCTTAGATAGGCCTGCTGTCTCAAAGCTGGATTTTTTGTCATATACTTTTAAAATCCTGACGCAGCCCTTCCTTCGTATCCTCGCGTTTCTTATCTACTTTTAGCCCCCATTTTGGGCACTATAGATTCCTGAAGACTCGACACAGTTCGTTTCGCAGGACTTAAATTGGTACGTGCAAACATATTCGTTCCCCGTTCTATAAGTAACCCACTACAAAGGAAGGCGCACAACGTTCAGGGAAATTCATCAAATCGGGGCGCATTTCAACGTTGCAGCAATCGCACATTGACATCGACCTGAGCGCTTCCATGCAAATGCAAAAAAAAAATATTTCGCGGTTGATGAAAAATTCGCTGTAGTTTTCGGCTACAACCTGGCACCTCAGTCCCTCTGAGGTAGTCAGTCTACTGACTAAGTAAACCAGAACGGCTTGTAGGTGATAGCGCTAGGCCAAATTAATCAACTGCTCGAAGTAGAACGATGTTAGTCTGATATGTACAAAAATCTTCAAAGCGAAATCCCCATGTGTAAATAAATGGATAAGTACACGCAAGCGCTCCAGTCTCAGCAGACATCGCAAAACAGACTTTGAGAATTCAGTGCCTGAACATTGTTATTAGTCTTCATATTTCCCACAGACCAAAGAAGAGGCTGGCCAGAAGACATACGTCGAACTCTGACGCCATTACCTTGGTCACTATGCTCGCACAGCTACTTTTGATTCATTCCTTGCGCAGCAAACCGCGGTAATAACAACTGTGCATGTAGCGAAACTACTCTTGTAGCCAATTTTAGCGTTGGTCCTGATTGAATGTTTATGCTTTTTATTCCAAGAATGAAAATTTTCGCGTTGATGTGTGAAAATGTCCAGCACATATTGCAAGCAGACCAAACTAACTCAATAGAAATGTCTGAAGAAGCCTCTGAGGAAATATAAGCCATCCACATAACGGTAAAAATGTGTGACTAGACCATTCAAGAGGGCGTGACAATCTTCTTACTTTCACGCGGTTTGCTAATGCCCTAATAAAACTTTCGCTAAGTATTGAAACTGTGTTGTTGTATGATTTAAGGTTTTGGAGTGATCTTAAAAATGACAAACCTCCCTTATTGTGCAAACACTGATGGGGATCATATCGCCTCAATTAGCGCAGTTGTTCTGTCTTTTGCGCTATATGATATTAATATCATGTGAGACTATCAACTGGACCAACAGTTCACTTTTTGTTGAGGGGTATTCCGACAGGTGTAATGCTACTCAGTTCTAACGCAACCACCTGTTAACATATCGTCTTGCTCCGACGGCAGGAAAAGACTATTTCTGTCGCTTTGTCTAACTTCTACGCTTCTGTTTTGAAAAGTGAACCAACTGTATTAAGTGAATTTATTAAATGTGCTAAGTATTCTTCCATGTTTTCTTCCTGCAAGTGTGGGAAGAAACTCAGTTATACACAATCTGTAATTACAAGGATGCGGTAAAAGTACATTGCAGACACTTTCAGCAGCGTTGCTTTAGTTTAAACGCAGCAAATCTGTTTTTAAATTTTGCAGCTGCCTACCCTCGGGCTACGACAAGTGATCAGCGCAAGCTGGTACGCGAAATGATTAACACAATGATGACGCCACGCATGACTGCGCCTGCCCCTGAACTTAAAAAACGCATATAGCAGAGTAGACAATGAGTGACTGGGTGCATGAATGACTGGGGGCCTCCGGTTAGAATTTGGTCGCCCAAGTTGGCCTCCGCCAGAGAGTGGAGACCAGGGCAGCGTCGCCGAGTCGGCAGCTTTGTACATATGCATATAGTTGTCTAACCTTTTGCTGCAAAACGGGCATGGGAACGGGGCTACGACGATGACGCGCGACCGAAGGAAATAGGCTAATATAGCCAACGCTGTAAAAGCGCATCGCATTCAAGGCGCTTGGAGCCGGAAGCCCGAGACTGCCTTCCGAGATGCAGGAAAACGCGAAGCGCGTTGTGTAGGCGAGGAACGAAGCGCTGTTGGGCAGCAGGTGCGCATGCGCAGGGCACGAAGCTACGCCTACCTCCAGTGGAAAGCATTCATCGCGGGACGTCCGATGTACTATCAAATTTCAGATGTGATACCGTGTGCCGTCATCGTCACGGCTGCATAGGCAACCTGCAATGAAATTTGCCGTGTTGATCGCAGCGCCGCAAAACATACCAGTGAGAACAGCAAGCAATTTTCTGGCGCACCCCAAGTGAGTTTCGACGCCACCTTCCTGCGCTGATCGAAATAAAGTCCCTTCATGAGCTTTTCTAAAAAAAGCGAAGTACCGAAAACGTTTGCGGCGCCGCCGACGCACACTATTGGACAGCGCCCACTTCCGGTTGGGAACTGGTTCTGTTCCGCCATGTTCTTCCTAAGTCGTCCGGCTGCATAGTTCGACGGCGCTTGCACGCTACGTTTCTTGCTCGTATAGTTGTGCTGGCGACGGACATTCAGTGGAGGTTACTTTTTTTATATTTGTCGCTGTTTGCTGGAAGTCACTTTACCTTTTCGGGCGCTTTTTGTGCCCGCAGCAGCAGCAGCAGCAGCCGTAATGGCGGGCTGTTGCGCCTTTGGGTGCTCAACCCAGCCAGGAAAAGGGCTGGCGTTGTTTTCAGTGCCGCTTGCGAAGAACGATTATGTACGACAGAAAGCGTGGCTCCACAGGATTGGGAGAAAAGATTTCAAGCTGACGAAGTCCAGCAAGCTATGCGAGGTGAGTTGAATTTCTGCTTTCCATCGTTGCGATTCGATGTAGCAAACTGGCTGACGAATCAGAATTGGTAAAGTTCCCAGCTTGCACTATGTCTGCCGATTGTTTGATTACGCGCTGCTGTCCGCCTTTGTCATTTCCTAAACATGCATGTCAGTGCAAGTATGCGCGCGTATTTCAGCCTACGGCCGCACTCCGGCACCCACTGCTACTGGTCCATTGAGATCAAGTAGCCAAAACTTTTTCGCTCAGTAATGCGCCCTTAAACCGTAGCCTCTTGCGAACTGTTCTGCAGTACGCCCTGCCAATTCTTTAACAGTATCGCGTGGCTGTCAACCAGCCGGCTTGTGAGCGCCTGATGACGGCGCAAAGCGGCAAAACGAGCGAGAATCAGCGCATCTGAAACGCGTGCGCTTATTCTCGCTTGATTCGCGCTCCGCGCCGTGATAAGGCGCTGACAAGTCTGTGGCAAAACACAACGCAGATCACATTCGGAGCGCACTACTGGCACGTTTCCCTTCTTCTCATACTAAGCTCATCAGCTGCATTCTTTACTGCCCCTTACAGCAAACCACGACTCCGCAAGGTTCGCCGTTCCAGTGCGTTAGGAAGAACATGGCGGACGACGCGAGCCGCAGGGGAAAGAGCGTTAGGAAAGGAGAGATTTGTAGCTACTTGGCAAAGCTGATCCAGGGACTTAAGCTCGAAATAGGCGTCCATGCTCTGGCGAAGCCACATGTGGCGTTGGTCAGCTAAATGGTCTACGTCGAAGCACCTAGACATGGAATGCTATCAGGCAAGCGTTCGCCTCTCATCGTTAAGAATATGGTCTCGCATTTGTCGCGACCCAAGCGGATGACGGCAGCCGTTTTTAGGCATGCAATGTAACAATTGCAGCGCCCTCTGGGCACTGCAGGTTGCCTACAGATGCGCACACATGTAAACACTGCCCCATTGCATTTGGCCAACAAGCCAAAGGATGCGATCCGCCTTCTGTGTATTCACGCTACAGAAACGATGCAAAGGAACTGCATTGCTGATTTCCACATTTGTGATGAGTATAATAGCTGAAAATGGTAGGAGGAAAAATGGTAGACAGGGTGAAGCAAGCATGACGGCTAGATGTACGGTAACAACGGAAAATTATTCCCGGAAGGTTTTGGCGGATATACACAATGAAATGTCGAGAAACATTCGTCTTCCTTTGCTTACATTATTTTCGGGGTCAAACTGCTTAGGCGATCGGTGTCCTTTGCTGTGCGGAGTGAGTAAAAATCGCCAGCTTTTCCGTATTTTTAACCAGGGGCGGGGGACAGGAAGGGCTACTCTTCGTTTTTGCTTTCTGATCAGCGTGGTGGCACGTGCCGCAGGGTAGCCGGGAAAGAGGAGGAAGAGGCGCCAGTACTTTTCGTTTTTGCTTTCTGATCAGCGTGGTGGCACGTGCCGCAGGGAAGCCGGGAAAGAGGAGGAAGAGGCGCCAGTGCTCTTCGTTTTTGCTTTCTGATCAGCGTGGTGGCACGTGCCGCAGGGTAGCCGGGAAAGAGGAGGAAGAGGTTCCAGTGCTCTTCGTTTTTGCTTTCTGATCAGCGTGGTGGCACGTGCCGCAGGGTAGCCGGGAAAGAGGAGGAAGAGGCGCCAGTACTCTTCGTTTTTGCTTTCTGATCAGCGTGGTGGCACGTGCCGCAGGGTAGCCGGGAAAGAGGAGGAAGAGGCGCCAGTACTCTTCGTTTTTGCTTTCTGATCAGCGTGGTGGCACGTGCCGCAGGGTAGCCGGGAAAGAGGAGGAAGAGGCGCCAGTACTCTTCGTTTTTGCTTTCTGATCAGCGTGGTGGCACGTGCCGCACGGTAGCCGGGAAAGAGGAGGAAGAGGTTCCAGTGCTCTTCGTTTTTGCTTTCTGATCAGCGTGGTGGCACGTACGTGCTGCAGGGTAGCCGGGAAAGAGGAGGAAGAGGCGCCAGTACTCTTCGTTTTTGCTTTCTGATCAGCGTGGTGGCACGTGCCGCAGGGTAGCAGGGAAAGAGGAGGAAGAGGCGCCAGTACTCTTCGTTTTTGCTTTCTGATCAGCGTGGTGGCACGTGCCGCACGGTAGCCGGGAAAGAGGAGGAAGAGGTTCCAGTGCTCTTCGTTTTTGCTTTCTGATCAGCGTGGTGGCACGTACGTGCTGCAGGGTAGCCGGGAAAGAGGAGGAAGAGGCGCCAGTGCTCTTCGTTTTTGCTTTCTGATCAGCGTGGTGGCACGTGCCGCAGGGTAGCCGGGAAAGAGGAGGAAGAGGCGCCAGTACTCTTCGTTTTTGCTTTATGATCAGCGTGGTGGCACGCGCCGCAGGGTAGCCGGGAAAGAGGAGGAAGAGGTTCCAGTGCTCTTCGTTTTTGCTTTCTGATCAGCGTGGTGGCACGTGCCGCAGGGTAGCCGGCAAAGAGGAGGAAGAGGCGCCAGTACCCTTCGTTTTTGCTTTCTGATCAGCGTGGTGGCACGTGCCGCAGGGTAGCCAGGAAAGAGGAGGAAGAGGCGCCAGGCTGCAGGGGCGGCCGCCGCGATGTCGTCGCCGACACCTCCGTTGACGCCGACGCCACCCTTGACGCCGACGCCCCCCTTGACGCCGAGCCCTGTCTCGTCCGAGGAGCAGACCGGTGCTGTCCGCGAAGGCGCGACGAACGCCGACGGCGATGCGGCCGCGGCGGTGGTAGGGGAAGCGCCATACCGATGCCGCCACTGGCCCCTGGCCACACTGGTGCTGGCTGCCCTGCAGCTTCACCTGCACTGGCAGGCTGCGTACCGGCACGATCAAAGCCGCTGCGCAAGTCTTGCAACTATTCTAGAGGATGGCCACTGGAGCCGCGTCGTGTCGGCCGCGTTCCACCACGAGGACCGCTGGCAGCTAGCCGTGAACGTAACCTCTTTCCTCTGGAAGGGCTCTCGGCTCGAGATGTCCATCGGCACGCCGCTCTTCGCCGTGGCGATGGCCAAGCTGGTGCTGTTGGTTGGCGTCACCAACACCCTGCTCAACCTGGCGGCCGGTCTGGTGCTGAACACCGACGAGTACGACACTGCCTGCATGTACACCTTCTCGGGCGTGCTGGTCGCCCTCAAGATCATCAACGAGAAGCGCCGTGACTTCACCAGGTTCCGCTGGGGTACGGTCGAGGTGGCTGTGCCGCCTCCCAGAATCGCCTGGCTGGAGGTGATCGCGCTCCATCTGGCCTCGTCGCGGAGCCTGACTACCATGTTCAGCGGCCTCCTGGTCGGGCTCCTGTTCGCAGATGGGATTGTCAGGTACCGGTAGCATATTCAAGAGGTTTTCAAGAGGTTTGTCTTCATTCGGATAAATGCCGGCAAACCTGGCTGCCTTGTTTACTTCGTGTCAAGATACGTACCCAATCATAACGGCAAGTTTCGCGTGAAAACAATGTCATGTGGAGAAACTGTGGCTTTACCGTTAGCTCGTTTCTCTTCCGCCACGTCCTGCAAGACTTTGAGAATTTGAATTTCTCGCCTAACGTAAGCTATAATATATACAATCGTGATCCCATACAAGAAATCACTTAAACAATTCAGCAATTAATTTAAACTGAACGGGGAATGCAGTGCGAGTTTTATCGCAAATAACACGATTGTTTCATTGAACTGCAGCCATTCCGGAACCAGTTGGCACCAATTAATGTATTTAATGCATCGCGTAGAGCAATCCGTGGTCGCCTTCATTGGGAACTTGCATACCCCAAATGGGATTGCGATTTTTCAGTTTTTCTGCTCAGAACTGCCTGTGTCAGCGGCTTAGGTAGTGAAGGAAACGAGACTACATTCAGTCTCAACAGCTTGCTGAGAAATGGAAACTATGAGAGCGAGTCGACAGCCCCCAGGCATGTTCGGTCGGCTCGCGAGCGCGTGAGAACAACACACTCGTCGGAACAGTCGTTACGAGCTCACGGCTCTCATTCCTCTACGAGGAGTTGTGACGTGAAACATCTGCGAAAGACGCCCGGTCTTGCGCAGCCGTGCTACGTGCGGCTTTGGCCGAGCGCGGACGTTCCTGCCTAGAGATATGTGATGGAGAGTGTCGTCGCAAAACCGCCCCCTCGGCTGTTACGTGCTCTCCTCAAACTTGCTTCCCCCGCTCGCTACACTGTGTGCTGTGGCGCTGCTCTCAGTAAAGAACAACAAAACTTCATTAGCCACACGCCCCCAGTCAGCGGCAAGGAAGAAGTTATTTAGAGATTTAGGGAAACTTCAGTGCAGGTTGCTTGTGATTAATTTCTAAGCCGCCATAAATCCTAGAGTTTACAAGTAAGTCGCCATCAGAAATTTGATCTTGGAAGCGCGGCAGTACAAAACGACCGGGAAAAAACAGTAAGCCTTCCGCAGTGCGCAGCAATTTCTACTGCCTAATGTTGAGCCCGAAAAAAAATTAAAACGACCAAATTGAGAACGTCTCATCATTTACACCGATTCTCTAAGCGTACTCGCAGCAATAATATTCAGAAATGGAGTCGTACCGTTACTTAGAAATATAATATACAATGTGACAAGAGGCCATAGCACAAGATCATAACATAAAATTCTGCTGCTTCCCGAGTCACGTTGGAACTAGTGGCAACGAGAGAGCGGATGTGTACGCTGCACAAGCTCGCAACAAGGAAATCAAGGAAGCGAACATGTTCTATAAAGAACGAATGAAGTTAGTACACTGTAAACCGAGAGATATATGACACTCTACATGGAATAAAGTACATAATAAACTACATCCGGCAAAAAGTATCTCAGGAGAACGGAAGTTATGCACACATCAAGAACGTTTCATGGTAGTGCTTTTATGTCGTCTTCGCATTGGCACACACACACACACACCTTACACGCACTGTTATTCACGCAAAGCAAGAGGAATCTGTATCTGAACTTAGCGGAATAATCGCCACCGCGAGCATGTTACTTTCATGCCAAAAATTCGAGAAACTAACGAAAAAGCATTTCTTAAGATTTTTAGGATGAAAACAGCCAGTTCCACCCTAGCTTACTCCTATAGAAGAAAATGCAATTATTGACGTCTCCTGGGTTTTTACAATTATAAAAGATTCAAATCTCTATAAACAGGTTATGACATTTAAAAAAAAACTGCTTTCGTTCTCCCTCACAAAACATATGCATTTAACCTTGCTTTCGGCGCATGATAGCCTTAGTCGTTTATTATGCGCTGTTAAAATAATCGCAACAACAACATTCTGTCATGCTGCGATGCCAATAAGCCGCTCCAGGTAGCAGTTGCTAGCAGATATCCAAACTTCACTTTTCCAAGACCGCAAAGGATGCATTGCATACCAGTAACTGCAAATAAGGGGCGACCACACACATGCGCTAATATTAATCTGGCAGTGGAACGGTTATCCAATACGGATTCATTTAGCACCATTAGTACGTTTCGCGGGGAAGGGGGGGAGGAGAACTTGCCTGTCTGCCCCTGACGTGGCTTCCGCGGTGTTTTCTGCGCAGTCCAAGGCAGAACGGCGGAGCTGGGTCGCTCTTCAAGGCACCTTTTCTGCCGGCTACATACAGCATTATGGGCGCGTTTCTCGCCACCCACTTCTTCTGGCCCGGTCTGGACCCGTGCGTCAGCTTCCGGGCGGTCTTCGAGCAGAGACGCTGGCAGCAACTCCTCCTGCCATCGCTCTACACCTTCAGCTCGTACCACCTCGTATACGTAGTGCTCTCGCTCCTCAGCCTCGGCCGTCAGATGGAGCCCCGGTACGGCCACGACAACTTCCTACTGCTCGTTCTGTTTGTCGCCCTCTGCGTGAACTCGGCGCACTGCCTGATCACTTGGATCCTGTCACGGCACTCGCTGAAGCTGTTCGAGCCGCTGCTGCCGCCGTCGCTTCGTGACACCTGCTTCAGCGGCTTCACGGGCGCCCTGCTCACACTAAAGATGCTGCTGTACAAAGAGCGGCCGGGAGCCGACTACGACTTCGCCTCGTTCCAGATGGCCGTGCCACACTGGTTCGGCTTCATCACCGAGGTAGCCCACCTGTACATGTACACGGCGCGCGCTTGGCTCCTGGGCCACGCCGCCGGCATCGCGGTCGGACTCACTCTCATCCACCTGTCAGGACTTCGGCCTCCAGACCTTGCACGGCGACGCCTTAGCTGAATTGTGCCAGGAAATCGCTCAGTAGGCCCCCAAAAAGCTGTATCTCTCTCCCTATGCCTGTATACATGCTTACCCACAGGTCGACTATTCGGTCTATCCGAAATTGTCACTACGTGTGCAGATTGCCCTGTCGTGTAACTTTACTGTAATAGGGAGTGAAATAAAGCGTGCAAAAGGCCGAGGTATGGCTTTAAAGTTATTCATCGCGCGCATCTGGAAGGGCGTAAGCTCAGGAGCAGGTTTTGAAGTGTACTGAGCGACAGTTTTCAGGAAGTAACGCACAGTGAATGTAATCTTAAGTAACGCACTCCATCTAAATGATTTAAAGACAGTGTGCCGAGTTGACTCTAAGGCAAAGTGACGAGAATGCTAAGGTTCCTTGGCATAATTGCATTCATTCACACCAAACGAGACGCGTTAACTGATGCATCGACTAACCGTTGCTGCTCGTAGTCCCTGGCTTCAGCTGTGCTCGAAGACAGGAATTTAGCCAGAACCATGCCACTCACGAAGCGCTGGATGGAAAATTCAAAATATTCAGTGGGGTCCTAGCCTACAGTCGCTGTCGGCCAGCGCTAAGAATCGGCTTTTGTGCCGACTGCGATGCCTCTTATTAGTGCCTCAGCGTGAACGAAGCACCTTCTGTCATCCTGCAAAACAAGCAGTGCTGCCATTTGTGCAGTAAATTCAAGGAAATGGAAGGGGTGAACTGAAGAGTCGTCAGCATCGTAGTGGGAAAGTGACAGCGAGTCCGGAATTTTATTTTTTTTTAAGCGGGGAAAGGGGGGGGGGCATTTTTCCAATTATAATGAAAATAAAAAGCACAAATTGAAGGAATAAATGTTTATTCATTCCTTTTAAGAGTATTTTTTATTGATTATTTCACATGTCCGCAGAAATGACAACACACTCTGGCGGAAGGAGCAAGAGAAACTTAGGAAACCAGTCGTCTATTTCGTTTTTCTCGCAGTGGCTCGCACAATGCAAGTGTGCAAAACATTCATACTGGTTGAGCTAACATTTACTCACGTATACATGCACAGCGTACAGGTTTTGTCAACGGCGGTCCGCGGCGGTCTTTTGGGTCACGCCGAATGGTTTGTTATGCATTCACAGCGTTACAAATCTCTCGAAGGTACGAGAATCTGTGGACGTACCCTCTTCGAAGCGCATGACTTCCAAGGATGCTACAACAGCCCCACTACACAGCGAAGAAGCCACCCCCTCTTGGCTCTAAACTTTTGACACCGGCTGTACCTCAGGTCATCAGGCTCAGCCATAAGGACCAAATCGTCGAACGCTTTTATGAAGACGTGGAATCGGCAATGGTGGTGGTGGTAGTGGTTTTATTGAAAAGAATAGTAAAAAGGAAGGAAAAGATTTTTGCTAGCCCCGGCATCTGCCATCGATACTGAAGCACCTGAGCTGGGGCAGCGGAAATAAAGGATAGCAGGCAGAATGGAGAAATGAAATGAAAGAGGTGAGGGGACAGGAAGAGAGGATAGGGGGAGAAGCAATATGTACAAACTATTTACACAATAAGAAATGTGTCCAGGTTGTGCGCGTGATTAGTTCATTTTAGAGGAATTAAATCACACACGCGCACAGCACTGTGTTGGTTACAACTGGAGTGGGGCGTCCAGTTATTAATCGTTCAAGGTAGAACTCGCGGAGCATTCGGTCACTGCGTGTAACTACCTGACGGAGAACAGGCGGGACGTCAAGCCCGTGTGTTCTAGAAATGCACAGAGGCTCACCAAAGCTCGCTCACGAGTGCGCGCACTCCTGTGTACTTCCAAGCCAGCAGACCAACGCTGGCTTATCCAGCGCGCGGTGGAGGCCGCGGCATCCCAAAGGATCCCCGCCGACCTCCTCTGAGTCAGCGCAACCGGTCCTTTGACTGGTCCCCTGTTTTTGGGCGCAATAAAAGAGTTTACCTACCTGCCCTGCGGCCACAATAGCGTCTTGGTGGAGTCCGGTAGTATGCCCTGCGCCCTATAGGCCGCGAGCATATCGCGACGAGCATCGGCGAACGCGGTACAGTGAAGGAGCAGGTGTTCTAGTGATTCCACTGCACCGCATCCGTCACACACATCACTCGTCGCGATTCCGTGACGCACCTGTCGTTCCCCAGGCCACACGCAGCCAATGCGCGCGCGGAGGATCATTGCACGTTGTGACCGTGTAAGTGCGCGACAGCCGGTGAAACTGTCGATGCGAGCAATGCCAATTTTCTGCAAGGGTCGCCTATGCTTGCTCGCTCGACGAACAACGTGCTTTTGGAGATGGACAGAGTTCACTTTAGACATCTGAATAGAAAATATATAAAAGCCAACAGCCGCGCACCGAAGATGTTTCGCCGGATGTAAAGTCAGGGCGTTCTCTTATTTGAGGAGAAATGTTTCAAGCCTCTACGAGAGGGAAACTAGGATATTAAAGCACGTTAGAAAGAGTACCTCCTATTTAGCGAACCCCCTGAGTAGTGGCTCCCTTCGCAGTTCGTATATATGATACACTAGGTTCTCGAGCCCGCCTCTAATCACACACACACACACGCTACCAGTGCAGCTCACGTGTGTACCGTTGTTTTCCGCACTCTCAGCATGATGCAAGCATGCGACCCTTCTCGCATAGCTTTCCACGGCCCCATCGCCGTTTATCTTGACGGACGCCCTATTCTGGAGGTTAACATACTCCGCATTCTGGGCCCTCATTATAAGATCAACGGCCTAAAGCTTTCGCTATCAGGAAACTCCAGCGGGTGACACATGTGCTGTCGCCTCTCATGAGCATAGTTTCCGGTAAATACTATGGCACGAAGGAGCACGATTTGTGCCGCCTCATTCATACCTTCATACTGTGTCGTTCCTCTATAGCCAAATACCTCCAACTCGGACAAGAACAAATCAGCATTAAACATGACCAGAGGACACAGCAAACCCAGTGGCACCTTCAGCCTGCTCTAACCTAACCTTGCACCATTGTGCCCCTTCCCAGGTGCCCTGGAATCGGCAATGAGCAAGCTTAAAATACAGTACACTGTGCTGATGGGTGAGTTCAATGCCAAGGTAGGAAAGAAGCAGGCTTAACGTGGTGAGACTGAAAATGATATAGACTTCACACTATACTACTTCAAGCAGGCTTGACGTGGTGAGACTGAAAATGAAATAGACTTCGCACTATACTACTTCATGCATCAGAAGGTGTGCGGTGGCGTCGCGGCGGCGGCTACGTAAAGCCATGTAGAGGTAGAATTGCCAGCTACGTTGGTTACATCACGCCGCAGTGCGCGGCGACTACGTTCACAAAGTGAGCAGGCTGGCTTACGCCTTCTCCCACGTAAACAGTCTTAGGTGTCTCTGCCGAATTTTTTTTTAGTATTGGAAAGAAACTTCAATATTTGCATTTGTCTCCGTGTTTGCAGTGTCTTGATGTTGTGTTGTGCCATCAGAGTAGTTGGAGAGACAGTAGAACGACATTTGTTAAAGATGAATGGAACAGATTTTCGCTGGATCATTTCCAACCCCTCGACGTTATGTTTTGTGTAAGTGTCCCAGACGGTGCATGCGTAGACGAGTTTGTCTTAAGATGGATGTGTGCGCCAAGTTTTGTATTATCAGGGGCAGCTTTTAATTTATACCATAGGAAGCAAAGTTTTTGAAAGAATGACGTGCATATATGCTTATTCCTGCTAAGATAATTAGTTTTAGTAACACCTAGGTATTTGTATTTGTTAACATCCACAAGCGAGTGATATGGAAGGTTATATGAAAATGATATCATTTCTTTTATAGGCCATTTTCATGAAAAATGCTTTGTCATTGTTAAGTTTTATCTCCGATCGACTGCACCAGGCATGAATGTTCTCTAGCTTAGAATTAAGAATGGCTTCATCTTCGCTGGACATGATTTCATTAAACAAAAAAGTCGTCGGGAAAGAGCCTAATTTTGCACTGATTCACTAATTACATCTAAAATGTAATTTATGTCAACGAAAAAGAGCAATGGTCTCAGTACAATCCTTGCTGTATGCCAGGAATGACTGGGAGGTAGCTTGAACAGTGAGCATCAATGCTAACGAACTGTGCGTGGTTATAAAGGTAAGGAGAAACCCCGTTAATTATAAAAGAAGGAAGCCCAATAGGCACGCATATGCTACCTCCCAGCCTCAGGGAATCTAATCCCCTATCATATTCAAATCATAATAGCATATTTGCTTATGGACACTGTTGGGGACGAGGGGTCCTTGAGTGAGCTGACTCTTTCAGCGCCGCAGGTCCCTTCTTCGAATGACGTTGTCGGACTTGGTTATGAAGGAAACTGTACAGGGGGTTTATTTTACATTATTTACAAGATTTTGGAACCCATTGGAGGGTGATGGTGGAAGGTCGGAGGATCTGAGAAGGTCTGAGGATGATCGAGGATTCCCTCCTCACGGCACTCGTCGTCCGGTTTAAAAAGGGTCCGGTCCCTAGGATTCCCCAGGTTCGAGGAAGTCTTCGCCAGGTTGGGCGTGGCCTAACTTGCGTTGTCGTACACACACACACACACACACACACACACACACACACACACACACACACACACACACACACACACACACACACACACACACACACACACACACACACACACACACACACACACACACACACACACACACACACACACACACACACACACACACACACACACACACACACACACACACACACCACTTCACATAGGGACACGCCCCCGTCACATGCCTCACCGGAGAAAGAGGGTGCCGCTGGACAATCGCCCCCACCAGAGAGAGCGTTGTCTTCGCGACCAATGGGTTCTCATACCGAAACTACCCAGTATTTATGCTCTTAATAAATGTTTGTCCTCCTCCTTCTCGGTGCCACAGCTACATATATAAACAAAACACGCTTATACTGGCAAATAACTTTATTTTTTTCCCGTAAATTTAATCGCACTTCGTGGTCGCATTCTGTTACCCAAGGGTAAAAAGGCAGACAACCACACATCACATACGGCAAAACTTCACCCTTTGGCACTTTTGTCATCATTTGTAAGCGCCGAACAAAACATACTTCAACAAGTTGTCTTCGTCGATTTCGTACCAAGCGCTCATTGCAAGTTTGCTCGGCAGACCCGTAGCCTTCACTGCCTTCGTTCATATTTTTCTGTGCACACAGGCGACTTAGGTCAACGGCACAGAGGCTCGATTTTGGAGGCCGCGCATAAAAGCAATAACTAGGCGTCGCATCAGCTGTTTTCGCGCCAAGCAGCGCACCCCCGCGGCAGCAAAAGTTACCCACCAGCAAATTTAATAGCGCAACCGGCACAACTTCGTACGCTCCTTGTTTTCCTTAATATTTTTCAACTTTAAGCACAGTTTTTAGGCAAAACAAAGCATTGCTTATTTTACTGCCGCTTTTTTCTTAAATCTTCCCACAAAAAAAAATTGCAGACGGCCCCTCGCCGTGCAAATAAATGCTCTCGGGGCGCCACAGTGCTGTAATTGGCTGATTCCTCGTTGCGTCAAGTGGCGACGTCTTATTGTTTCGTCATTTTGACGTCACTGTCAATAACTTTTGATCAGATTTGTGATCTTTCCGTAGTACGACCCATGGTAGCAGTTACACCGTCAATATAAGTGTTACTGTATAATCGCTCCTTTAATCCTTGTGATATGTACATCTTTTGTGATTGACTTGAGTGTATTATTTTGTCTATGCGGCCTATTTTGTGGTATCATGTAACCTATGCAGCTTGTTAAATTAACTAGTTTTTTTTTTCTGCTGTCTCGTTCATTTTTTTTTGCGTGTGCTTTATTATCTTTGTTTTCAAAGCATTGTCATCCCACACTGCTGCTGCTGCCAAATTAATGGGTTTCAGGACTTGTCAAGCTGCTTCTGCAGCTTTTTTCTTCAAACTTGTCCGTTCTCAAATGTATTGCTAACAGGAATAAAGCACTTACTCTACAATACTCTACTCTAGCGGAGGCGCGTGGAAGAAAGGAGTAGACTAGACTCAGTGTCGCCGGCGTTATGGTGGAAAAAAAAATGTTTGTGACTCAACTCGGCTGAGCCAAGTTATAAGCAGCGAAAGGTAACCGAACCAGTGGCCGATGTCGGCGCGGAGACGTTGGGAGCATCCTCTGCCCTTTTCCGCTTGAGTTACGCTTGTTGTCTGCACCGCTGCCTTCTCCAGACGTACCCTCCGTTCTTCATCGGTTTCATCACCTGGACGAGCCCGCTTTCGCGACTTCTCTCTAGTAAACGCGGCTTCGTGACACGTTCTGTCATAGCGATCGCTAGAACCAGCCCGGGCGGCGCCTGCAATCTTCAATCGAACGCGTCCCCCTGACCGGTTCTGGCTTCGTGTCTGTGCGGGGTCTCGTCGGCGAGCGCTGGCCTTTATTCCGCAAGGGCGAACCACGTTAGTCACGTGACACAACTGACGAGAGGGAGCGGTCGGAGCGGCGGCCGGCGCAGCGGTGGAGCGAGCGATAACAGCTGCGACTAGTCACGTGGTATGACGTCACAGCCACACCTGCAGCCAGCCTCCAGGTAGAGGTCAAATCCAAGCGTCATTTTACCAGCTTTACTATGCACTAAAAATACTATGCACTAAAAATAGCTTTCGCTATCTGCGGCCTCCGGGTTCGAACCCGACCGCGGCGGCTGCGTTTTTATGGAGGAAAAACGCTAAGGCGCCCGTGTGCTGTGCGATGTCAGTGCACGTTAAAGATCCCCAGGTGGTCGAAATTATTCCGGAGCCCTCCACTACGGCACCTCTCTCTTCCTTTCTTCTTTCACTCCCTCCTTTATCCCTTCCCTTACGGCGCGGTTCAGGTGTCCAAAGATATATGAGACAGATACTGCGCCATTTCCTTTCCCCAAAAAACCAATTATTATTATTATTATGCGAGAAGTGGAGCTTTTCGCTCCAAAGAATGAAAATTGGCTTTTGAGGGAAGGGAATGGCGCAGAAATTGTCTCACATCTCAGTGGACACCCGAACCGCGCCGTAAAGAAAAGAAGGAAGGTGGGAGTGAAAGAAGAAAGAGGTGGCCGTATAGTCGAGGGCTCCGGAATAATTTCGACATACATATCGCACAGCACACGGGTGCTTTTATGTTTCGCTTTCATCAAAATGTGGCCGCCGGGGCCGGGCTCGAACATGGGAATTCCTGCTCAGTAGCCGGCCCTAAACACTGAGGCACCTCGGCGGGTGATCATGGCGGGCGCCGCTTTTCTTTTCTGGTGGTTGCATGGGAACGCTTACTAGGGGACGCACCAGTGTAGCAGGACCTCGCACTTCCTTTGGGGGTTTCCGTAATTAATTAAAAATTGCTGCGGCGGGAACACACAGGAAGGTTAGTCGAGTCATAACATTGCTAACGTGGCGGCTTGTGCAACATTAGCTATAGCCACTGGTGTTTTCCTCGTTGGAGGTTGCAGGTATGTAGTACGTGCCGCGGCATGAACTTCGTCCGATGAGCACTTAGAGGGGAAGCCCTTGGAGGGGCATCAGAAACGAATTCCACACGGGCACGCAAGCAGCATGGTCGCGAACCATGGCCGCGAAGCACTAATACATGAAGGAAGTGCACCAATATATACCGAAACTACAGTGTACTAGAATATTATATCTAAACTCAGCTGGCCGTCTGTTGCGCCGCCCATTATAGATTCTCTTTGGCTTGGCTTGCAACATTAAGGTTATCTTTTTTTCGTCTTCCTCGTGTGATAAAAGGGCACTAGCGGTTTGAAAATAAACGTATATATTTCAGTATCCTACGCGTAAGCTTCTTGCACGTTTGTCAGCCTCAGAGATTCGTGATGTTTTTCGGCTATTTCGGCATCGCGCTTACAGTTGCGAGATTTGCATGTGGTGGCTATACCTGTATTTTAGAATAACGGCCTGAGGGGCGAGTTGGTGCATGATGAAGCAGCGACTCTTCGATATCCCTCCGTAGAAATGAAGTTTCATTTCTTGATAGTTTTTTGTGACATCATGTTCAGTGCGACTTTTGAGCCCTCCTTTTCTAGCGGCCGTCTGTGGTGTGTTTTAGGGGAATTTTTGTTATTAGGCTTATCTTTTTAGTGTTTGTTGTTTTTTGGTTTCTGACTGCTTTTGCTTCATTTGTTTGACTCTGCTTTTGCTACGATTGTTATTTGTTATTGGTTTTTTACGGTCTGACGGCTTTTGCTTCTCATGTATGACTCTGCTATTGCTACGATTGTGTTACACTGCTTTTGCTAAGAGATGGCCCCCTCCTCCCAGCAAACAACGTACCTCCCCAGGAGCGCCCAGAAAGGATGGAATGTCCCTGTCCCAATACAACATTTATCGAACATTTCCAAGCCTTAGAGGCAGGACATAGAAACACAAGCAAAAGGGAAGTGCGCCCACTGATGTCCTAGAAACGTTTTTTCGATGGTGCTAAACAGAAACAAAACAAATCATAGCATTTTGGTGCCAGAAAGGTAACTGGGAGAACGTTTTAGGGACCAATGCTTTTCAACAAAAAATACAAATTGACCCCTCGCTCCCTTTTCTCTCTCTCGCGCGCCAAAAGCTACGGGGAGAGAAGGTTTTGCGCTTGCACTCGCCGTTTTGAGAGATCAGACAGTTTTGTTCGAACAGCCGAAGGAAGCGCAGTTCACCCCGCATCTCTCTCGTGGGCCGTCGGCTCCATGCTGCAGGCAGGCAGGCGACGGCGGTTTGCCTTTTCATCGCATCGCCGGGAGCGGCGGTCACCAACGTGCCCGTCTTCTATAGTGTTTCCAACTTCAGCACGGCGGTGCGGCGGTCCTGCAGGCATCTCCAACTACCAGCAGTCCTCGTTGCGCCACTGTCTAGCAGAGGCGCAGTAATGGGCCTCCCGTCGCTCGCCCGGCTTCCTCGCTGGACGGAAGCCATCTTGCGCACACGTATTCGCGCAGTCCCTAGCCGCTCGCGCGCAAGCCCCAGCGCGCAGCAGCTTTTGCTCTCATCACTGGGCTGTCGCGAACTTCGTAGCTGCGGATTCATGGCAGCTTGCCCGCGCACCTCGGCGTGCCCACATAATCCCTTTTGGAACTGGTGCAGCGGCGCGCGGCGCATCGCAAGTCTTTTGCACAGCTTCACGGCCCTACACCATAACGGCGCTCTTACAGGCGTCGTTCGCGGCAGCGGATTTCAAGGCAATGGGCGACTCCTAGTGCGCACTCTGCATTCCTCAGCGCCTCCGACGACTGTGGCGTGTTGTTGGCGGCAGCGTGGCCGTCCACTGCGGTCATAGGTGGGAGAGATCTTCGGAAGCCCACCAGACTTGCTGCGAGTGCCCATGGATTAACCTGCTCTACCTACATTGCCGTCCTGTCACAGCGGTATAGTTTGTGTTGATTAAAATACGACGGGATGGCCATTGTGTTGATAAGCTGCGGAGCACATTCATGCTCTCTGCAATGTTTTGCTAATTCACTGCTGATGGCGCCCTTTAGAGATATTTTGTGCTCTCGAAGCCATTCATTCAAACAGCGCCCTGTTTGACCAATGTAGGTGCGTCCGCATGACAGAGGTATTTCATAAACCCCGCTTTTCACACATTTCACATGTTTTTTTCCGGTGCTTTTTCTTGCACTGATTTTTCTTTGCTCGCTGTTGACTTTGGCGCACAGGCTTCTTAATTTGTTGGGTGGTGACATGAGCGCTTTTACAGCAGCTCTTGCGCCTACCTTTTCGAGACTGTGGGAAATGCCATTAATGTAAGGAATGACCGCGTACGACTTCCTTTCTTCTGATGTGGTTGTGACATATTTTCTGCCTCTAAGTGCTTGCAGAATCCCTTCTGCGAAACCGGATAGCAGTCTCGTCGGGTAAACTGCTGCTTTCAGCCGACTGTTATGGGCGTCAAAACTTCCTCGAACTTCATGAAGGCAGTATCTAGTCAGTGCGGCTCTCATTGCTACTTTTGCTAAGTACTAGAAGGACTAGAAGAACTAGGACTAGAAATAACAAGTGAACTCCCAGAAAACAACGTTATGCGATTTCTTGACTTGACGCTAGCCTTTCTAGGCGCTCACATATGCTGGCGGTACGGACCACGAAGCTAGAAGGGACTGCTCTCCTACACCTCTGCGCACTCATCAAGCGGGGGTAGAAAAAAACAGCAATGAGAGCCGCATTGACGAGATCCTGTCATCATGAGGTTCAAGGCAGTTTTGACACCCGGAACCGTCGGCTAAAAGCAGCAGGTTGCCCGACGAGACTACTATCCAGTGTCGCTGAAGGGATTCTGCAAGCACCTAGAGGCAGAAAATATGTCACAACCACATCAGAATAAAGGAAGCCGTACGCGGTCATTCCTTGCATTAATGGCATTTCCCACAGTCTCAAAAGGGCAAGAGCTGGTGTAAAAGTGCTCATGTCAGCACCCAACAAGTTAAGGAGCCTGTGCGCCAAAGTCAGCAGCGAGCAAAGAAAAAAAAAACCAATGCAAGAAAAAACCTGAAAAAACATGTGAAATGTGTGAAAAGCGGGGTTTATGAAATACATCTGTCATGGGGACGCACATACATTGGTCAAACAGGGCGCTGTTTGAATAAACGGCTTCGAGAGCACAAAAGATCCCTAAAGGGCGCAATCAGTAGTGAATTAGCAAAACATTGCAGAGAGCATGAATGCGCTCCGCAGCTTATCAACACAATGGTCATCCCGTCGTATTTTGATCAACGGACCAGGGAGATTGAAGAAGCCTTCAACATCCGACCAAAGAGCGACATATGCGTCTGCATACCTGCAATAGCGCTTCGTGACAGAGAAATTGATTATCTGCGTGCGATGTCCTAATATTTCACCACGTGTACATCTTATGCGTTTTTCATGCTTCTTTCTTTTCCTTCTTCTACGAGCGAGATGTATATATTCGACGAACGTGCATTAAAAATCTGGTTGTTATTCAGCGTCGTGTCCCGCCTCTCTCTTTGTCTCGTGCTGCGCTGCTCCCGTCACAAGATCATGCATCAACCAGCCCAAATTTTCACCTTGTTAAAGCACATTTCATGTAAACAGGTAAGTCTGAATGGCTTAGCCAGCAAGCATTCACGCGAGTTGACAGATGTATTACACCACCTGTAACGTAAGCATGTGCCTGAAATTTGGCACATATGTGCGCTTAGATGGCTGAAGTCTGCATGAAAAAGAAGAAAAAATTTTATTGAACCAGAGCCGAGAAATCTAGCATTAACCTTTTGGGGCTGTCCCTGGGAGGCACAACTTTTTGGACACGGCTAGTTGTGGGGACGTTTTTTGGACGTCTTCAGGAAAAATGAGGACATGGGGACATTCCAAATATCCTGATGGGATATTTCTGGAGATTTTGAGGAGGTTTTGTGTTTGTTGGGCTTTTAGTCTTTTAATTCCTTTTATCAGAATCAGTTACTTTTTTTTTGGCAGGGTTTCAATTTTCTTGTTCGTTTTCCTGATGTTGGTGCTTTTTATCCACGTCCTGGGTTCGGAGCGATAGTGAGATGTCACATGCTTTAGCTGATTGTTTAAATATGCCACCTTTCCGCGCAATAAACAGTTGGTAGTGTGCGCATGTGGTGTCCCTTTCTTGTTAGTGTCCTTGTTTGCGCCGCCGCTCATTTCACCTGTATTTTAGTTCTTGCTCTTTTAATTTGCAAGAGCTTTGTTTTCAGTAAGAGAGGTCTTTTGTGGTTAGGAGCTGGTATTCTGTCGATACAAGCCAACTTCAATTTCTCCTCATTGCCTTTAAAGCAGACTTCTTTTCAGATAAACATCTTCGTCGACATTTCTTGCATGCACCTCTGTCAAGGCAGTGTCGTTAAAACATTCCAGACAACACAAATACATTCTCAGAACGCCCTGAGGATTAATGTTTGAGGACATTGCATTGGCCTGATCCTCTACTAATTCTCAATAAGTCCTCACATATTCCTGTTGTCCGGCCTTCGTATGTCCTCAGGACGTCCTCAAAATTTCTGTCATGCACCTTTTTAGTATGTTTTCAGGACATCAGGTGACGATTTAGCCCAGAGAGTGTGGGTCATTAAATTGCTTAATTACTGCAAGGAGTGTGCACAGAGGCTATGAAACAGCTGTATTTTTAGCTTCATTTGTCTTGCATTCTAGCAAACAAATTATGCAAATTGCCGTGCTCAAGACTTCTTCGTCTGCCGCATTTATTGATATATACAGGTTATTCTTCGTGCAATATTTTCATAGAGCGACGACTACAACTCTTCAGGAGTTGAACGCTGCCACCTCAGTGCAAAAACTATACTTGCACTAAGGGCCCTAACAAGTAAACAGTCGAACCCCATCAGAAGCATGCAGTACATAAGAACAGGTTTAAAAGCCAAAATATCTTAAAATATCTGCTCAAGGCATATAGCTTCTTTAGTCACAACGATTTCCTTCATTATATCGCTATTGTGCACAAGTATCTTTTAAAAGACTATACAGACTCCTAATTCTATTGCGCGTTTGCTTCGTCCTCACCTCGGCCGCTACAGACGTACGGCTCCACCCAGAGCACAAACGGCGGCACGGCTCCACCTAGCTCGACACACGGCCGCTGATAGAGAACAAGATGAGGAGGGCATATATGTAGATGCATCCCTGAAAGACGGCGCCATATCAATGGCATGGCGCAGCCGTGAGAATCTCAATTTCAACGGCTGCCGTACTATTCGTGCACCCGATGGTGTGCATAAAGGCAGGGGAGCTGCTCGCTATATACGGCGCTCTACTGCAGGTGGAAAACGTTCTGGTCGGCAATCAATTGCTACAAACTGGCATGTCGCGCAAAATCCGAATACGCTCTGATTCATAAGCTGTACGCGAGCTCCAGAAAGCATTCTCGACCCACCCAATTGCACAGCAGATTACTTCTATAATCAGAACCCTCTCAACACGCAACGTGCGCATCCGCCTCGCATGTGTCCCTGGGCACACGGGCGATGACGACGGGAACCAGTCCGGCCACAACGCGGCTCGGGAGAATGCCTCGTTCCCTCCGCTGGCGTACTCCGCCGTTACCGACGACCGTGCTGATATGTCCAACAACTTGGCTGTCCTAACGTGCAGACTAGAGCGTGCCAAACAGAGGAGCCGTGCACGAGTTACGGCCGTTACACCACCGGGTTACCTTGCTATCTCAGCTGCTCTCACACAGCATGAACAGATCTTTATTAATAAGATCATCGCCGATGCCGCCTACACGCCAAACGTCATCCATAAATGGCTTACCGGCCCTCGCTGGCATCAAGGGGGCAATATTGACGTTATGGAGTGCCCATACTGTGGCTGTATGTGTCGTGCTGAGCTGTACCACCTAGTATGTCATTGTTCAGAGTTCCGCAAGGGACGCGACGACCTCGTCGCCAAGCATGGTTTTCCCATCGATGGCGTGGAATTTCGTGCATTGACCAGAGCCGGAGTTAACGGCATCTGTGAAGATATTGGTAAATATGCTAAGATAAGTGGCCTCTACAAAGCAGTGTAAAGCGTGGCTAGACCATCCATGTCGTCCCTTCATGTATCAATAGACCCTGACTTTTCCCTTCCTTCATAACCCAATTCCCCAAGAAACAGCCTTCAACCTCCTTTTCCAAAATAAACAGCTCATTCATTCATTTATTCATTCATCGCGCATTTTCTTGTCAAACGATGCTTTAGGCATTGGAATACAAGGATTACCGGGTGGTCTTGCCTACAAGCGCTAAATAATTTATAATTGAATTTCATGCTGTTTTGGTTTCGGTTTCATCGACTGAACGACGATTGCGACGTCAAGCTGATGTTTTGGTCACTTGATCCAGTAAAAAACTGTAATATAATCGTTCATATGTAGTTTTAATTGACTAAAACATTTTAACCAGCCTTTTTCAAGATTTATACAGACAAAAATGACCTGTCAACGATTATATTACACTTTTTCTTGTAGATCATTTGACCAAAACTTCAACTTGACGTCATTTTGTCGATGGAACCGAAACCGAAACAACGTCAAGAAGAAATTAAATTATAAATTATTTAGCAGTCGTACACGAATACCACAGGGTGCTCCATGTATACGAATGTCACGCATCGTTTGAAAGAAAACCCGCAAGCAAAAATTTGGTGTCTATAATTCTTTAATAACACTGCAGTTTTTAATTAATAAAAGCCGAGCGCGATGGATAAAGCTTGTTTTATCTTAGTTGAATGCCACACTATTATCCTGCGAGAGGACGTTTGTAGGACATTTGAGAAATTTTCATCCTCGAGTCATTCATCGATGTACGAACTGGGGACACCTTCATGCGGACGTTTGGTTGCACCGCGCTCAAAAAGCACTCAGAAGTTGCTGTTCGGGAATGAGGACGTTCTGACCATTTGAGGACGTCCTCGGGGCGTTTGGTGTTGTCTGGGATGCTTCTGCCGCAATTTACGCCTATTTAAAGCCGATTTTTAAAAAAAAAAACTGAGATTTATTGCCTCCGGGCATCAGTGGTCGAAGGTGTGATGAAGGGTGCAGTAATATTTAAAGTAGTAGTAGCTCTATGATTTAAAGTATCGAAAAAAGTTAACCATCACTCACTACTGGACTTCATAAAGCAGGAATCGGTGTGTTCCTACACCACTCTGCACGAGCGCAAAGGCACTTTAGTGATTACAGTGCCCTCTTTACTATTTTCGCTGTGCTTGGCTGCGCTTGTTGTTCTATAGCATGGAGGAAGAAAAATTTTTTTTCCCTCCATGTTCCGTAGTCTCCTCTACTCTTTTTTTTTTTGTTCCTGAGACTTTCATCCCACCCTACTTGGCTATGGCTGGCTACGGCAACGACAACGGCTTCGCACGCGTTGTTCGGTTAGTCTGAGAGGTGCCACAGCACAGGACTCATTTCGACGTAGTGATTTTCGAAACTCAAGGTTGCAATGTGAGCTACCTTAAGTAGTCTATTTTGGTTATAGGGGCGTGACGTGCAAGCACAAAGAATGGCGAAGCCGTGTGTGCAGAGCACAGTCCGAAGCGTAGACAGCATGCAGGACGTGAAAAACGGTGATGTTAGGTGAGTACACAGTGATGCCGCATCGATGAGCGCGCAACAACGAGATCATTCCAATTATTCTTGCTCCGACTGCTATAGTCGTGAGGGTACTGTGCACGATTGCTCTTGGAAGTTGCAATACGATGTGTTACGTGTATCGCCGCAGAGGGCATGGTCGTACAACATACACAAGCGCATTGTGCGATCTTGTTACAGTGTTGTCGATGTTGTTCACTAGTGTCCCTACGCCGCTAAGCAATGTTCAGCCATTGGAAGGTTTAGCATACGCCTTGTCTGCGTGTGATACGTTATCGTGTGACTTTATTAGCTGTTGTATTTTATAATAAAAAAAATGGAAATGTGACCATGTTGTTCAGTCTTTAACATAGCTATCGGTCATAGCGATTAATCGAGTGACCTATCCTAGCAACATTGCGCTGATCAACGCTTCGCGTTGCTCTGAGGAAGCCAGGGAGCGTTCCGTGCTCGAAGTGATCACGAAACATTTTACGCGCTTCTGTGTATTGTAGCAGAAAGGTGTTAGATGCAATTCGACGCAATGGTGCCACTCAAAAAGGATCGTTCAGAAAGGTAAGCTCTGGAGATGCTTCGTCTTCCCCCATGTGAAGCCATTCGCTTTTTCAACGGATAATTTTCAATCGTTTGTAGGTAGTTCGTGAAATGCCTTCATTTATAATCCTCGCAGCATGCTAAAATAGTTGCTATTGCCTACGCCTTTGTGCGAAACGCAGCCTTGAGCCTCGTCACACACTTCAGTCTCCCTCACGATACTGGTGTGGCGTCTGACCCGTACCGCGTAGCTCTTTGCTTTTATTGCGCGTCATAATGTTTTCAGTGCTTTCCGTTTTTGCAAAGCTTTTCCGATCTTAGGATAAAGTGTAACAAGAGGCGCCAGCCTCGCTAGCGGCTGCATGTAATTCGAAACGCTTGCGTTAGACAAAAACATAGCCGTTGCTTATCGGTCTCCTCACATTTGTGGTTGAATTTTCGGCGCGCTCATTCGTACGGTTTTGATTCGTATACCTGTGCCTTACAGCTACACTTACTAATCAGTTTTTGGTTCTATATTATTCAGAAGCGAAGGTTAGACGTCGCTCAGGAGCCTTTCTTGCGTTGCTAATCCCATTTGATGTGTTAGTAATCTGTCTCTTTTTGCAGTGACCACGTCGGTGCTTTGATTTCTAAAAAAAGATTATTTCGAATGCATCGATTACGGTGGGACATTTTCTGTAAAGTTACCTTGTAAGCTGATGCATTGGTAAAAGGAAGTGACAGGTACTGGAAGGATTAAGAAGTGCGAGTTTGGGACTTAGTGGCGAAAGAGTTGAGATGAAAGTGCAGTCCTGGGTGGATAACGAATATTGTATATTTGTAAAAGTTAATTGGAAGGTATATTTCATTAGATTTGTTCCACTACAGGCGTGAGTGTCTGTCAACAACTAGCAATGGCTGGAATACAGTGGTGCACTTAAACATGATGATTTCATATGTTTATGCATGTATTTTTTTTTTCTAGAATGAAAGTATTGTTGAAATTTTCTTCAGTCTGAAATGTTGGGATTAGTGTTGATGTACACTTTTTGTCTCTTCCATAATGGGGCCCAAAATGTTGTCTTATTAGCTTGTTTCGATGCCTGATTAAAAGAGTGAGCTAAAATATGCGCCTAGCACTGACTTAATGTGCACTTTACAGGGTGTTGGGAATTTAGGGAAAAGGCACTTTGTCAAAATGACATCTTTGGCACCTATGCTACCGTTTGGTTTACAATAGCTCCACTAGGTTGGGCTTATTATCAGATTAAGCAGGGTGATGGCAAGGAGCACATAGTAAGTTAGTCAGGAATTTGGAGTATGTCACCATTCACATGCAAAGTGCTTCCACTAATTTGAAATAAGGAGTGCAGGCACTTTGCAGGGTACCAGTTTGCTGGTACACTGGTAGTCACTAGGTGTAATGTGATTTTGGATGAAACTTACTACCATGACAACTCTCAACCCATAATTTCTTTGAGAGTAGCCTACATCTGTGTGTCGATTAGCCTCACAAATGTAGCTCACTTAGCCACTGTACCAGCTTTCTGCCTCTTTGTACTGATGTCATCATTTGCAGGAAACCATGTTCTGTGAATGACGAGGAGAAAACTTCAGTTGTGTTTTTTATTATATTTTTCAATTGTGTGTAGTTCTGAGATGATAACCATTTTCAAGAGTACATCTCTACATGTAATGTTAGCTGGGTTCATTTGTGCCAGTGCCTAAATAAAAATGTAAATAAACAAGGGGCTTCAATTGAGTATCTGCTGGATGCTGGTTTTATGTGGCTGCCCTAGCTTTAAAACCTTTCTTTTTTTTTTTTTTGGTGTCTAAAGAGTTCTGCATGCTTAGTTGTGTGACCAACCAACCATTGTGTGGCATGTCATTAATGATCATAGGCGTCTTCTAGCATTTACATCCTTTAGTTACTGTTCTTATAGCAGGCTTCTTTAGTATGACAGCTTGATTTTATGTATGACTCTAAATTATACTTATTTATAAGGGTGCAGAAATATTCTTAACAAAGGGAATACCAAGGTTCTCAACTCATTGTTTGGAACGAGCACATATTATTCTGGCTTTAGCAGTACAATATGTGCTATGCATGCTCAGTGACCCTATGGGGTGTAATTTACCAAGAGGTGCTGTTATGATTTCATACTGGTGTCTGGTGATGATGGGAAAAGATGGTAGTCTTGAAGGTGTGTAGTATCAAGGCATGCCAGTGCCATGCCAATACCCCTACTTGTTTGTTTGCTGTCAGCAAGAGGGAAACGGGGAATTGCGACTTGCCCACTGTGTAGTCAGTCAAGGAGGAGGTTATGAGCATTCGTCATGTGGCTAGCTGTGTTGTGACATGACCTAATGATGAATATCCTGGGAGTATGCGTTGTACCCCGTGGCAACTTTCCTTGACAGTGCTTCCAAAGCTGCAGAGCCAGATCCCTATAAGAGGTGGCCTTGTGGTAGAGCATCTGCCTCACATTTGGGAGATGCCGGGTTTAATTGCGAGTGCTGCTGGGTACCCATCAGTTTTTTAATTAATACAATGTTTCCCCCAACCTAGTGCTCAACTTTGCTGGAGTGAAATGCTTGGGAAAAGGGTATTTGACCACACTGTTGCTTCCTGTGCAGTAGAATATAGTCCCCGATTGCAGTTGATAGTTTCTTCTTAAAACTTAATGTACTGGTAATACTTAATATTTAAGGAATATTTCTAATGTAACTGCACATATTAAACGTTAAAGAGCCACATCATAAGCAGTTTCTTTGATTGCAACGAATTGTTTGGCCCGTCCAGGTACAAGAAGCTTCCTTAGATGCTGCCATCTACAAAAGCGATGGAGCGCAGCAGCTGTGCCGCGAGCAACATGCTAGGTGGCTGTCCTGCGGCGAAACTATTGGCGGAGTTACGTAGTTATAAATGCTCAACCCTTGAGCTTTCACTTCATTGCCAAAAAAGTTACTGAGTGTAGTGGTAACTTGGTAAATGAATTAATTGGTAGTAGCTGTTCATTGACTAAAACCATGTAATTAATGTACAGTACTCACGGATTGAAATAGGACATTCGGAGCGCTAGCCTTGCAGTGCCACGCAGGCATGTGGTAAACCACAGGCCGGCTGATTGGCTACTGGAAGGAACAATTCTGCTTTGTAGATGTTCTCCCTCTCACGCCATACCACAATGCACCACCTTGGTTCCATGAGCGTCTACGGGCGGCGCTCCATGAAGCGACGGCCACGCGCTCCGAATGTCCTATTTCAATCCGTGAGTACTGTACATCATTGCTGCTGAGTTAAGATTGCTGCTTTTCAGCTAATTGATGATTGTAGTTACTCAGACTGGAAGGGCAGCTTGGTTTTGCTGATGTTCAGTGAGTTCTTATGCATTTTATTTCAACTACATCATGCATCATATAGATAAGTATTGGGATTCAAACTGTATTGAGGAACTATTTGAGAGGGTACATAGTCTGCATTCGATTCAGTTCTGAGACAGTTCTATTTGGATTTTAGTCATTCTCAGAGATTATTTTTTTTGCACATCTTTGGTTCACTGAGGCATAATTGAAATTTCACACTCCTGCTGATTAATAAATAACCTTTTATTCTGATTGTTCCAAAGAACATATAGGTAGTGCTTACTTTCACATTAAAAAAAAAGTTCTGTGTCATTTTGGTTGAGCTGCTTGCATACACCAGCTGTTATAATTCAAGCACTATTGAGAATCTGGTGAGGAAGGGATTTGCTCTATATTTGGTTTACTACTATGACTATTTGGTGTGTATTTAATTTGTTCCCACAAATTACATTTTGCACTCCTGTATTTCAATGATATTTTTAAAAGTGTAACCAAACCCAGTTACATGTTATGCAAAAAAGGAAACTAAGTGGGTTGTGTAAAGAGTTCACTTTTGTATTCTTCTGAGAAGCCTGGTATTCTCAAGTTATTCACCTATAAATCATTTTTTTTTTGGTGTTAATGCTGTAGAAAGTTCAAGGTTTTGCTGTTTGAGAGGAACATACACTACTCTTTAGTGGAGTCCATGGTAGAGAGAGAGGTTGGTCAGATGGTTCTTGGTAATCACAAAGTGAACAAGGGAAGAAAACCTCAGGGTGCTTGCCTGGCAAGCACCCTGAGTTTTTTTCTTCCTTGTTGACTTTGTGACTACTCTTGAGTGTTGGAAAAGAAATATGTATAGACCTTTTTAAAAGGTATTGATGGGTGCTACCATATTGGACACTGAGCTGTGCTTGTAGAACAGGAAAGAGTGGAGGATTAAGCACTGCCGCCTTCACCACAGCCCAAGGAACTGGTGGCTCCGAGGGTCATGAAAGAGTATGTGTAGCGCGTTTCTTCTTAATTCCTTTCTGAGCACTGAAATCTCGATGACTCCTCCTGTCACCAGAACACGCCACTGATGCTGAAATGCGACTGCAGAAATAATTTTCACAAATATTTTCTAACCTGAATGTAGACTTTGTAGGGCATAGCTATAGGCATGTAGCATCACATGCTCTGGTGCAAGTACTATGTATGTGCAATCAAACCCAGAGGAAAATAGTCATAGCACTTTGAACTGCATTGAACAGATACATTGATGAAAATGTTGAGGAAAAAAACTTACTAGGGGGGTTGCCTGGCATTGCTTAGTTGGGAAACTTTGCCATTAATTAGTATGACGCTTTTTTACATTTCTCAACCTTTTCAGTTCTGTTGGCGAAAAAAAATTTGTGTGTTGCACCATCATTGTCAAGGGCTACCGCTTATATAAGCAGAATTCAGTTCTTAGTCTTGGTATTGTATAGAGTCTGTATCCAGGCAATTGGTGATATTAAAAGAGTGCATGTGTTATCTTTTCTTCACGTGCCTTTGTCAAGTTTGTGCCTACTTATTAACATGAACAATCTTTTTGTTTTGCTGAATTATAACTTCTTTAACTTTTTTAGTCTTGTTAGAAAACAAGGCAGTTCCATATCTTTTGAGTGAATGCATGCCTTGTTTGAGCAGTACGATCCCCCCTACTATTTTCTTCATGCATTGTGCTTAAGCCCGCCTGAGAACTAAAGGAAGGCAAATGGCACACATGTAATGCAGTCTGCATGTATGCAGACAGGTTTAAAACAAACACTTGCCGAGAATGCCCTAGCAAGTGTTTTTTTTATTGATGTGCTTTTCTTGCTGTGGGTTTGAGAAACACTAACTTTTGGCCTTGAGATGTTTGTCATCATTGTGGTTGTACAGTCGCGAGTAAAAAAGGTTAGCATACATGACGGAACACCGGAGCACCGGAATGACAACGCGTAACGCTGCAGGGGACGAAGAGGCTGATAACGAGAGTGCTGGGCCGTTCCCATTCTACAGTAATAGGGGTGTTCAGCGGACTGTCACGGCCCAGCAAAATTTATTTTTCTGTCTCGCCCTCTCTCTTTTTTTAATGCAGCCTTGCTCCCGCAGGCAACTGGTGAAGAATAGGATAGTTTTTTTTTTCTTGTTTGGCAGTTATTTTTGCGAGCAGCCCCATCCGCGCTGCGCTTGGCAACTGCTTTAACAGCTCTGTATCGAGGCGCTGCCATGGCCTCCCAAGGGAGCAGATCTGAATATAATTGAAAATATATGGGGGTTAATGAAAAAGCGACTAGCTAAAACGCAGCTGCATGAGTCATCGCCAGATATCCTTTGGGCGGCATTTCAAGAGGAATGGAGCAGGCTCCAGGCTCTTCCTGACCTTGCAAGCAGCCTGTTTGACTCCTTCCCTGAGCGCCTTCAAAGCGTTGTGAGGGTCAATGGGGCCTATGCATGCCATTAGTGCAACAACGTGTTTGCCCTCGTATCACGACAGCGAGCTGGCTTTCCTCCTTAGTTCTTTTCCTGAATTGATGGGATAGTGCTCTTGTTAATATTGTTACATCACTTTCCCAACAAAGTGACTTGTGTGAGTTAGTTGCATTGGGAAAATCAAATCTTTTTTTCGAGCTTGTGGAATACTGGCTAAAAGCAGCGCTATTGTTTCCGCGAGTTCCTTTTGACAAACCATCTAGGACAAAAAAACAGTAATAAAAAAGAAGCCATCTTTGCTCATGATAACTGAGCCAAAATAAATGCTGCATGCACAGCCACGTAGGGCCGGCACTTAGACGCTCGGGCGATGGCACGCTTGGTAAAGCTTACTTCCTGCCGTCCCCCCCTATGCTGAAAATATGGAAACGGCCCGATAGGTAGGTGTGCAAACCGCAGCACCGCGTGGTGAAATATACAAATTCTGATCGCCAGTGATTTGTGCTAAACTGTACCTTTTAGTGCGTTTTTCAGCACCTGTGTGCTCATAATAGACAGTTTTAGCAGAGCGTATTTGCGCCTCCGCTCCGCTCACGGTTCCCGCGCACCCTAACCGGAGCGTTGGCCATTAGATTTCTTTTTAGCTGAGCGGGAACGAAGCGAACTGTACAAAGAGCCCCCTGGCGTTGAAATGTGAAACTAGGCAAAAGAAAAAAGAATAACTTTATTTTCCATCGCACTATAAAGGCATATTTTTGCACGTAAACATTTTATAACATATAAGGTAATATGCACATGCTGTTTTTTAGCAGGTTTTTTGTTTTTGTTAACGAGCACAGTTGCGAGCCAGCGCCTAGCGTGAGAAGGCCTAGCCTGAGCCGCGCTCGTCTCGCCGTTCCGCGCTCTGCTGGGACTCCGCGCGAGCGGAACGGAAGGTCCGGTCCGCTCGCGCGCTCTCGTATGACCGTTCGGCGCATGCGCAGTAGCGCTCCCGCTAGCCGGCTTACCGGAGCGGAGGCGCAAATACACTCTGCTAAAACTGTCTAATAAATCTTGAATATTGTCTTGTTCATTTAATTCATGCTGTTGCAGGACATGGTTTTTAAACGTAATTCTTCACTGTGTACGGTTAATAGAGTGGCAGGAAGAGCAGTTATAAACTATTGATGGCGGTGAATGAGGAGTTTGTCATGGAACAGTGTTAACACCTTTTTTTATTTGCAACACAATTTGCTAGCATATTCAAAAGTTCCTTTGTTTCGGGAAATACTGAGAGTGGTGTATATATATAGATTGTTGAGGATGGGGGTCCAAGCCCATCGCAGGCCACCTGTGTTGGGGATGCACTTCAATCCCACCGGTGCCACCAGAGTTGGAGACGGAGGGGCCCTTGAGTAGGCTGACTCGTTTAGCTCCGCAGGTCCCGTCTCCGATTGACGTTGCCGGACTCCGTTAAGGAAGGAAACTGTACAGCAGCGTTTATTTACATTTATACAAGCATGAGAATCAAAAGTGGGGATCTCTCCGGATGGAGGCTCTTAAGGGAGGATGATCCTAAGGGAGGATCATAATGGAGGATGGAGGATCATCTTGAGGGAAGATGATGGAGGATCTTCTTCTGAGCACTCGCTGTTGAGTTTTATCCCGTTCTCCATCCCTAGATTCCCCAGGTTGAGGATGCCCTCGCCAGGGTGGGAGTGGCCTGAAACTTTCACTCGCACGCACAAACTCACACCACCGTACATAGGGACACGCCCCCATCACATTTCGAGCCGGGGAGAGAAGAGGATGTCGTCGGGTTCACTTCGACTGTGAGAGGCGATGTTATCTGGCCAGCCGAAAGTTCCCACGCGCTGCTGACACCTGTTCATTAGATGCCAGCTGACGTGCCGGAGAAGCCGAAAGGGGTCGCTTCGTCCTTTGCGATGCCAGCGAAGATTTCGGACGATGACCGCTAGCCTGTCGCTGTATTCGGCACGCCGTCTTACACGGGAAACGACGCCCCTTTCGTTCCCCCAACTTAGTCACGACCATTGGGGAAGATAAATGCCGCTCGTTCGCTGCGGTGACGTCTATCAGGTCTCCGCTCCCTCGGGTTGCCAGAATCCAACCAGGCGACGCTTCGCCTGGTCCTTAACGAGAAGCATGTGAACGATCACTATCGGGTGGCTCCGAGCCACCCCGAGGAAGCATAGTGTTGGCTTCCAGCAGGCAAGACTTTCTGTCGACGTTGCCAATCCATACAGGCTGTCGCCGTCTGTAACAGCTCCTCCGTGGCCCGAAAAATCTCGAATGGCCAGTGTTGACGACCGCTGGGCAGGAAGAGATGAGCTGGCGTAGTAGTAAGTGATCCTTACTAAAATAGTAATAAAAAGAAAGGAAAAGATTTTTGCTAGCCCCACCATCTGCCATCGATACTGAAGCACCTGAGCTGGGGCAGCAGGAATAAAGGATAGCAGGCAGAGTGGAGAAATGAAATGAAAGAGGTGATGGGACAGGAAGAGAGGATAGGGGGAGAGGTAATATACACAAACTATTTGCACAATAAGAAATGTGTCCAGGTTGTGTGCATGATTAGTTCATGATGAAGCAATAAAAATAAGCGCGTACAGCACTATGTGGACTACAGCTGGGGTGGGGCATCTAGTGGTTAATGAGCTGGCGTCCGTGTTGGTTTTCTGGATTGCAACATCAGCGCCCCCAAGGCAAAACCCAAAGCACCAAACCACCAACAAAGGAAAGCATAGGTGGGACGTTCCAAACAACAAAGCACTGCTGCACACATAAGTGCTCGGAATTCACTCCGGACCCACCAGGCCCTCTAGTGCCAAACAAAATCCTGCTCTAGAATACTGACCCCTCAATTTTGCCAGAATTTAGGGTCTAAACGAGCGTCCGCGTCCCATCTGAGATCGCCAAAGACAGACTGCCATGTTGTACGATCAGCGAGGTTGTGCCAAAACCTGCAAAATTTTGAAAAGAAACTCAATTTCTTATCAAAGGTCTGATCTCCCTATTCCACCAGAATATCGAAAGTCTGCTTAAAATTTGGCCCACGCTCAGATTAATCTATGGGTTCTTCTCAAAGAAGCTGGAACGCTCGAGACCGAGAATCAACGGTCCCATTTGAACTCTCAAACATGCGGCTGCGCATCACAATCTGCACTCATTCCCGTACTGGCGAGATGCTTCCCTTAAACTCATTGTGTCAATGCGGCACCTCGTCACCATAGCGTGTACCCAAAGCTGCTACAGCTGTTTTCCACAAAATTCTGCAGCCTCACTTCATTCGGTTAATCTCCGAATAACACAGTTTGCTAGCTAATCACGCACCGCTAAACACAAGTACTCCAATGTGCAAAAATGCATGTACTTTCATTGCCCCTGCAATGCATTAGCTACGCTGTCGCTAATGTAGCAACAACCCTTGGTATCATCTCAACCAAGTCTGACACGCCTGAACCTACCGAGCACACAAAAGCAAATATGTGCCAAAATTTAAGAGACAAAAACCGTCTGTCCCGAACGGTTCCCATTAAGGAATCAACGTCACATCTACACGACTCTAGCTACCTTCCTGTGAGTGCCCTTGTCATTTGGTAGCACGGCAACTTGATACTTTTCATTGCTAAGTCAATGGTACAATAACTTTTATCCATGTTATAAGAAAATACAACCATATCCGATCAACTCTGAATCGTTAACCTAGTAGTCTTTCCTTCCTCGATTTCACAAACACAAAAAAAGAGGAATAAAAAAAAAAACTAGCTACTTCGAATGACTACGTGGGGTGAAAGCTGACTTACCACCCCCCCGCGTTGAAAGGATTAGTCTGAGATTCGTGCCCACTGGGGTCGCGCTTTGACTAATTGTCCTGCTGTCAAGGTTTGACAAAAAGCTACTGAAGAATGCCATTCCTGGCCGCTAGTGTCGTCTCCACAAACCCTCGATGCGCTCAGAAGGCCTTAGTAGCGCATGCAAAGTCGATAACCAACAATGGCTAACGTGCTGTGACCAGAGCGGGAAGCTGTTCTTTGTTCTCGCCCCAAGCAAGCCCGGCTACCCTTTCCCCCTGCGCGCTTCATGGAAGACAGTGCCGAGAGTGAAGGACCCATCTTTCTTCTCAACGGCGCGCGCTGAACACGCCTGCATGCGTGGTCTCTCTGGGAGTTTACATGAGCTCAACAAAAGTCGGGTTAAGTAGGCTGTCGGGCAGAAAACCGGTTGTAGGGCTCGTGTATGCGCTAGGTGGTCGAGCTAAGTGATCGTCGAGTCGAGCTGGGCCAGCACGACTGCGGGGGGTGGGCTGGCTCTGCCCGGCCCGGTTGGAAGGAGCATGTATACACTGCCGCGTCGGCTTATCGCCTCCTCTCCTGCTTCCTCTCTGGTCTGGCGGCGCTGCACAAGCCTGGGTGCTCCTCCTCCTCTTCTAGCATCCGCACATGGTTTGCTTGCTCGATGCTAGGGGTGTAGCGGCGATCACTGCCCGACAGAAAACCGGTTCATATAAACGCGGTTGCCCCTACTCGACCCACCGCTGTCGGGCTCATGTAAACAAGGCTTCTGTTGCATGATCCCTGCGCTCGCATGCACCGAGTGTCGCGCAATCTAGCACCTTCTGATCTTTCGAGCGGTTTTGCTTTTTCCCTTACTGCATTTTTGTCAGGCATGCGCGGTCACAGTCTTTCTGCAGGCCGATGCCCCTTGAAGCATTTTGCGCCTGTTCTGGTCGGAAAACGCGCTTTTCCCTTTCCATTACTGCGGTCACCTTTAGGAGCACCTGCGCGTGCCTTGCCGCCTGGCCGGTAACTCTTGCCGCAAATTTACGAGATTCAATGCGGAAACGTTTTTCTTTCCCTTCTCCTGCATTTCCATCTGTGCTAACATTAGCACCTGTCTGTGGACCTGAATTTAGGGCCTGATATTTCAACCGTTTCGTCTTGGTCCTGGCCCTTTTTTTTTTTTTCCGCCTAGACTGTTCCGTGCACGTCTCCTGATCAAAACTAGCTTCCTCTAGTTTTTCAGTTTCACCTCGGAAACCTTCATCCAAGTCTAAGCTGGCCCCTTCGCCTTTGCAGCGCAGTGTCAGCTTCACACAGCTGACAGACAGACCTTCCGCGGCCCCCGAGTTGGGCAGTTCGCTCCCCTGAACGTAGTCCTCTGCTGCCTGCTTATCGCCCTCGGTGCTTTCGTCAGAAACGCACTGCTCATCTAGAATCGGGCTCTCGTCCTCTGCCTTAGCGTGGCTTTCAATACTGCGTTTTAACCCAACGGCAGCTCCACACTCTCCATAAGGCAGCATCGCTGAGGTTATCGCAACTCTGGCTTGTTCACTGATGCCACAGTGACGCCTCAGTTCGTAGTTTCCACGATTCGCGATGCTTAAAGGGCTCCCCTTTGTTTCGTGCTTGAAACATCTACCGTTGGGGAAATGGTCCCTTTTCCACCTGTGCCGGTTAGTCGCCTTTACAGACCCCTTTCTAGCGTCCTTGAGCTTAACCAATTCGGCGACGGTTTCTGTTTTCACTGCAGAGCCTGTCTTCGGAGCTCTCTTTCTTTCTAAGCCGTCCGTGCTGGTTAGACTCCTTTTCTCTGCCCTTAATCGCAGGTTTGCGACTATCTATCGCAATGCCTTATGCCTCGACTGTACCAGAAGCTTGGAAGAATGCAAACATTATCTTAATTCATAAGAAGGGAGACGCCAAGGACTTGAAAAATTACAGGCCGATCAGCTTACTATCCGTTGCCTACAAAGTATTTACTAAGGTAATCGCTAATAGAGTGATGGAAGCCTTAGACTTTAATCAACCAAATGATGAGGCAGGCTTTCGTAAAGGATATTCCACAATGAATCATATTCACACTATCAATCAGGTGATAGAGAAATGCGCAGAATATAACCAACCTCTATATATAGCTTTCATTGATTACGAGAAAGCATTCGACTCAGTGGAAACCTCAGCAGTCATACAGGCATTGCATAATCAGGGGATAGAAGAGCCTTATGTCAAAATACTGGAAGATATATATAGCAACTGCACAGCTACTATAGTCCTCCATAAAGTCAGCAATAAAATTCCAATAAGGAAGGGCGTCAGGCAAGGAGACACGATCTTGCCAATGCTGTTCACCGCATGTTTGCAGGAGGTATTTCGAGGCCTGAATTGAGAACAGTTGGGAATAAGAATAAATGGAGAATACCTAAATAATCTGCGATTTGCTGATGACATTGCCTTGCTGAGTCACTCAGGAGGTGAACTGCAAATCATGATCAACGAGTTAGACAGGCAGAGCAGATCGATGGGTCTAAAAATTAACATGCAGAAAACCAAGGTAATGTTCAACAGCCTAGCAAGGGAACAACAGTTCACAATTGGCAGCGAGAGCCTAGAAATTGGGCCGGAATACATCTACTTAGGGCAGGTAGTGACAGCTGATCCGGATCATGAGAGGGAGATAACTAGAAGGATAAGAATGGGGTGGAGCGCATATGGCAAATTCTCGCAGATCATGAGTGCAGTTTACCAATTTCTCTCAAGAGGAAAGTGTACAACAGCATAATCTTACCGGTACTCACCTACGGGGCAGAAACGTGGAGGCTAACGAAAAGAGTTCAGCTTAAGTTAAGGACAACGCAGCAAGCCATGGAAAGAAAAATGATAGGTGTAACGTTAAGAGATCGGAAGCGGGCAGAGTGGGTGAGGGAACAAACACGGGTTAATGACATCCTAGTCGAAATCAAGAGAAAGAAATGGGCTTGGGCAGGGCATGTAATGCGAAGGCAAGATAACCGCTGGTCTTTAAGGGTAACGGAGTGGGTTCCAAGAGAAAGTAAGCGTAGCAGGGGGCGGCAGAAGGTTAGGTGGGCGGATGAGATTAAGAAGTTTGCAGGCAAAGGGTGGATGCAGCTGGCAAAGGATAGGGTTAATTGGAGAGACATGGGAGAGGCCTTTGCCCTGCAGTGGGTGTAGTAAGGCAGATGATGATGATGATCTGGGCAATGGTGTGCTTAGCTACTGTGCGGACTCTCTCTTGGCTCGGCTTTGTCCGACGCCATCCGTGCCCTTTCCTCACGTTTTCTGAACGAGCTGTCGCGGAGACGCACCTAGCTAACCCTGTGACAGTCTCTGTGGCCACTTTCTTTTGGCCGCGCTTTGTCGTGTACCATCCATGCCGGTTGTGCGCCATTTCACAGTCCTGTCTTATGGCATCACGTCTGTCAAAGTTGGGCGATGGACTGGAATGTTGAGGGCTCTCTCTGGACGGAGATAGCCTCGCTCTTCGCCACTTCGTCCCCATTAAACCCATTGAGCCTTGCGAGCCGCCTTTTCTCAGCCTCGAGGTTAAGCTCTTCTAGCTCCGCTGCTAGTTTCTTCATAGCCTCTTCCTGAGCTCTTTTACACTCCTGTAGCTCTGCCTTTGTCGAAGTTCCGCCTCCTTCATTCTGGACTACGCCTCGTAGAATCTCAAGTTCAAGCTTCAATATCTTGAGTTGCTTTTCTTCTTTTTTTTCAGTTTCGCACCTATGGCGTTCTTTCTCTTCTTCCCACTCCCGATCAGCTTCCTTCCTAGCCTTACGTGCTTTTTCCTCTTGGTCGGCTTTCTCTGTAGCCTTCCGTACCTCTTGGTCGGCTTTCTCTTAAGCCTTCCGTACCAAGTTCCACGTATCTGCAAGCTGATCATTATTCTGTACATGCCTATAAATGGTCTTGCATAGCCCAAGTTTTGTTATTTTGCTCTGCAATTGTACTGAAAGTTCCTCGCATATCAACAGCAAGTCCGACTTCAACAATCTCATTAGGTCCGTGGTCGCTGCTTTTTAATATTGGCTTTGCTCACTCATGGTGATTCTGAGCAATACCCTTGTGCTACAGGCAAACACCCGATCAACCAGCAGTTCAAATTGTTAACCCAGAATTTGAAGCCCGGAGGATCCAAAGCAAAAACCAAACACTCACCCGCAAATGCAGCACCATGTCACCCGGTCCATCACACCGCTGCCAACCAGCTATTGGGGATGGGGGGTCCAAGCCCATCGCAGATCACCAGTGTTGGGGATTGCGCTTCAATCCCACCGCTGCCACCAGTTAAGGATGGGGTCCAAGCCCATCGCAGGCCACCCGCGTTGGGGATGCGCTTCAATCACACCGGTGCCACCAGAGTTGGAGACGGAGGTGCCCTTGAGTAGGCTGACTCGTTTAGCTTCGCAGGTCCCGTCTCCGATTGACGTTGCTGGACTCCGTTAAGGAAGGAAACTGTACAGTAGGGTTTATTTACGTTTATACAAGCATGAAAACCTGAAGTGGGGATCTCTCCGGATGGAGGCTCTTAGGGGAGGATGATCTTAAGGGAGGATCATAATGGAGGATGGAGAATCATCTTGAGGGAGGATTATGGAGGATCTTCTTCACTGCACTCGCTGTCGAGTTTTATCCCGTTCTCCTTTCCTAGATTCCCTAGGTTGCCGACTCCCTCGCCGGGGTGGGAGTGGCCTGAAACTTTCACTCACGTGCACAAACTCACACCACCGCACATAGGGACACGCCCCTGTCACATTTCGAGCCTGGAAGAGAGGAGGATGCCGTCAGGTCCACGTCGACTGCGGAGGGTGATGTTATCTGGCCAGCCAAAAGTTCTCACGTGCTGCTGCCACCTGTTCTTTAGATGCCAGACGACGCGACGGACAAGATCGCACGGTCGGGTCCAGAAGCCGAAAGGGGTCGCATCGTCCTTTGCGATGCCTGCGAAGATTTCGGACGATGACCGTTAGCCCGTCGCTGTATTCGGCACGCCGTCTTACACGGGAAACGACGCCCCTTTCGTTCCCCCAACTTAGTCACGACCATTGGGGAAGATGAATGCCGCTCGTTCGCTGCGGCGACGTCTGTCAGGTCTCCGCTCCCTCGGGTTGGCAGAATCCAACCGGGTGACGTTTCGCGTTGTCCTTAACGGGAAGCGTGTGAACGATCACTATTGGGTGGCTCGGAGCCACCCCGAGGAAGCATAGTGTTGGCTTCCAGCATGCGAGACTTGCTGTCGACGTTGCCAATCCAAACAGGCTGTCGCCGTCTGTAACAATATATGTACCAGGTGTTTCGCTGAAGGTGAACCATAATTTTTAAAAATAGGCTTCTTGAGGTACAAAGGCTGTTTCTGCAGCACAATAATGCCTGCATTGGTGCACATCAGAAAACAGGTTTTTAAAATTGACTTGTTGGCTGGTTAACTGATGTCTGGTAATAATTTTGAACTGTCACAGTTAGGCAACTGGTTGCAATTAGAGCTTTGTAGCCAGTCATTAGCAGTAGTCATATCTATTTTTAGAATTTCGGAAACGTGATTATCCTCGGCGCTGTGGTCCAACAGGTTTTGCTTACATTGTGCCAGAATACATGCACTTTCGAAAGCAAGCAGGCAAAGCAACCCCTCCAGTACATGTTACTAGTTGAAATATCCAAATTTTGTTAAGCCATAGCGCCAAGGGTAATCGTATTTTCGAAATTTTAAGAAGTGATATGACTATTACTAACAATGAGTTACAGATGTCTAATTGCAACCAGGTGTCTAACTGTAGCTGAAAAGTTAATTGTTAGAAATTAGTTAAGTGGCTAACTAGTTAACATTATTCACCTGTTTTGTGATGTCCGTCAATGCAGGTAACATTGTGCCGCAGAAACCGCCTTGATACCTCAAAAAGCCTATTTTTAAAAATTCTGGTTCACCTTCGATGAAACATATTGTGTGTGTGTGAACTGATCTATATTCAACAGTGCAGATAATAAGCTGTTGCTGCTTCATCTTTAGTCATTGTAAACTTTCGAATATGTCAGGTTGCCTTCTGAGAAGTGCTTGCACAAGCTTCATAATGTTTTGTTCCTACCCCCTTTCGAGCATCCTGTGTTTTATGTACTTCTTTTGAGAGTACCAGTTCAGAATTTCTGCAGGTTACATTGTCATGCTGATGACGTAATGTACCATGCTTGACAACTATGCAAAAGTTAATACAAAAGATGTGGCGCACATTTCATTCAGCATGCGTTTCCGAGAACTCATTCTTTGCTTGTAACACGTTGCCGGTGCAGCTTTGCCTCAGAGCTTAGCCCTTCTAAGTGCAGCTAAAACATGCCCATTTTTTTTTTGTTGCACATATGTGTGACATTTTATTGCTTAATGGTCTTTAATTACGTTTCATATAATTGATACATTAGTTGGAAGTGGATGAATGAGCCTGATGGTGGGAGATTTGTCCTCTGGTGTTTTTGGAAAATAAAATAAAGTTGTAGACAAAGCAGTTTTGTCAACGATACTTTTTGAAAGAAATCTCTTGAGGCAGTCTTGTTTAAGCATTGAGAAATGGCCCAGTACCTATATTTTATTGCACTGTGTTTTAGCCGTGAACCAAAAAGCAGAGTGCAGGTGTAGTTTCATGTAAAGTTTGGTTTGGCATTTTACAAAGTTCTGACCTCAGCCATGGACCCCTGTTTTGTCTTGCAGTGATGAGCAAGTTGCAGAGCCTGCTCGGAAAGAGGGCAAGGAAGGGGGTAGCAAGCACAAGAAGCGCAAACATAAGCACAAGCACAAACATCACCACAGCTCATCCAAAGACAAGAGTGGCAAGCGAAAATCAAGCAGCAGTGGCAAGACAGCCCTCCCCATTGACACAGAGAGTAATCAGGCAGCTCTTCAAGTCAGCAGCATGAACCTTGAAGAACTGGAAGAGCAGAAGGCAATTCTCCAGGCCAAGCTGTACACTCTTGTTCCAAGTGACTATGGAAGTTCAGATGAAGAAGTCGGCAAAAGCAAGAAATCTAAGGTGTCCAGCAGAAGCCATGAGAGCAGTAGCAAAAAGTCCCACACATCGTTACTGGACCACAAGGCTGAACGGGAGGGAAAAAGTCGAGAGCATTCTCGCTCTGAGCATCGCAAGGAAAGAGATGGCTCTCCTCGTTCAAGCAGGTTTGTTAAATGATTCCTTATTCAGTTGCCAATGGCAGGTTCTTGTGTACTAGTTATTTTCCTGCTGATATTAACGAGTGCTTGTGAAATGTATTACCATTTATCATATTTTTTTGTTGCCTTTCAAATGGAGGTTTGCCGCTGTCTTTTTGAACACAGAGTGCATTAGTAACTTCTGTGCAATCCAGTTTTTGGGTAGCTTCCAGCAAAAGGTGGCATCCAACTTCTGTTCTTGGATTCTGATAATTTCATTTCATTGCAGGCTGGCATGTATTTTTGTAGTGAGAGCTACACTGGGCTACCAGTCGAGTATTCGCGGTGGCTGGGAGAGGCCAGTTGTGCGCATGCGCCGTTACCATGGCAACCGGAGAGAAGCAGCAGGTGCGGCGCGCGCTTTGCCGTCGCCGCGGTCGCGTGCCCGCGCACCCGCTCCACCGTCAGAACAAAGCACACCGCTCTATCACCCGAACCGCGCGTCGCATGCGTAGCATTGCGTATAAAAGGCGGAGATGTAGTGGATGGCTGTATCACAACGTTTGACATGCATGCAGAGAAGGAGAGTACAGCCTCTGCTAAATGGTTGTACAGACAAGAGAAGACTAACTCTTCTGAACCTGAGGTTGTTGCCTGGCACTTGACTACTCAACAAAGAGAGAATGTGCTTAAGAAGGCGAAGGGAGCAGCGGAGATACCAGACTGCCGAGCGTTATAGACGGCGCATAGCCGCCGAGATGGAGCCTATATGTCTCTCATTGCTAAACATACAGTGACCACAACAAGGTCAGCCAGAGAAACGTACCTCTCGCTACGTATATCCTGGCATAGCCGAGCTAAGCCACTGGAAATTTTTTTTTCTTGTAGTTTAATTCTAATGCTGGTGGCATTTGTCAAATGCTTGCATGTTATTTGTTTGTCAAATGTATGCATACTATAAGCATTCATAATATATTACTGCTTTGTGCCTCCTTTTGGCTGCAAAATCTGTGGTGAAAACTTGCACAGAATTCGTGAAGTGGTTACTGATTTGATGAGATTGTGGTGACGTGTTGATGCGGGGCACATTTGCATTTCATGGGTGCTATTTATTGAGATATCTCTGTCTCTTACATCCACAACTGCGTTAGAAAGATAGTGTCCTCTGAAAACTTGACTGGCAGCTGAGAGCTGCCATGCAGCTGTCATCTTGTGATCATTCAAGGGACACAAGCTCTATAGTAGCACGCAGTATCTCTCACGAAAACATGACACACTAGTAGGAAATGCTGCACATTCCTTATATGACAGTTTATGCAAAGAGATGGTGGGGCATGTTGAGTCATAGGAAACCATGCTGGCTTGCAGGCAGAGTCTGTATGCAGCAGTATAGAAATCTGGCCTTTTCTTGTGGGAGACCTCTTTTAGCTTGCTACGTGTAGGTAGCGGAGTTGACGAGAAAAATTGTGCATCACAAACTGCTTAGAAATATTTGTCTTTTTGAGTAGCTTCTGGCACTGTGCATGGCCAGGTTTCTTGCATAGACAGTCCAAATCACTGTCACTGGTGTTATTCCATTTGATGTCTGAGATGTTTCACATTGGTGGGCAGTCATCTTGTCAGTGTGGACAGCTATTTCGGCATGAGAGCAATGTCATCTTGAGGCATGGTGGACTTTTGACCTTTTTGATGTCAGTGCCCGCCTGGGAAGTCCTAAATGGGAATGCAGTCTTTAATTTAAGTATTTTTTTCACTGAATTGTAGTTTTTTTTTTGCATACATACTCCAAGCATTTTACTTTTAACTGATTTTGTTTAGAACCTCAAATTAAGCATGTGTATTATCTTTGGCAGGAAAGCACACATAGAAAAGACACAGAAGGACACCTCCACCAGTCCAACACTGAAGCGGTCTGCTCCAAAAAGGGAAAGTCCGTCCTCACGGCACCGGAAGAGCCCAAAAAGAAGCCCTTCAAGGCGAAGCTCACCACCTCGGAAGTCTCCATTGCGGAAATTGTCACCTATCCGAAAAACCTCCCCCAGCCGCAGGCTTTCTCCATCTCATAAGAGCACATCTCCAGTCCGCAGATCCTCTCCGTCCCGTAAGACGTCCCCCTTGCGAAGAGCCTCTCCTTCAAGGAAGGTGTCTCCTCCACGCAGGATGTCACCTTGGAAAGTGTCCCCTTCACGCAGGTCATCCCCTCCACGTAAGGTGTCACCTGCCCGGAGGGTGTCACCTTCTCGAAGGGTGTCGCCACTGCGGAGGGTATCGCCGCTTCGAAGGTCATCACCGTCAAGAAAAGGGTCGCCTTTACGAAAAGCCTCACCTAGTCGGAAGGCCTCGCCATCAAGGAGGTTGTCACCACCGCGTTTTCGAGCTGAGCTTGAGCGATGGCGATCAGCATCACCTAGGCGCACTGGGGATCGGCATGTTCCCAGAAGTCCTTCACCTCGGTATCCTTCTCGGCGCTTGTCACCGCCCAGGTAGGTCATGGTGCAGTTGCCAGGTGGATCTTTAGCTTAGCTTTATGCCAGAGCAACTCAACTATATTGTGTTATGATGCCTTCAAAGCCTATCATGTTGCCTTCTCTTCTGGTTATTTTTGAGGTGCATGTGCTTGGGATGTGTGTGCTTTGGGCCTGCAGAGCCTCTCCCAGAAAAAGCCTCTGGCACAGCTTGTTTTTGAGAACCACTGGCTTGCACCAAAATTTTGTTGCGCAAGTTGGAGTAACAAATGTACACTGAAAAATAAAAGCACACATCAGTTTGATAATTTGTGTGCAGTCAGTGCAATTGCAAGGCAACTCTTCAAGAGGCATTCTCTATAGCTTTGGAATGTAAAATTTTTCCTTTTTTACATTTTAGAAGGAAGTTTTGTAAAATTATCTTTAGACTTTTTCAAATGTTTGAGTGTGATTGCTTGTATGAGCTAAAAACTTTGAGGATTTCAGTGGTTTATTGCAGGTTTGTTACATGGAAAAGGTGAAAGATGTTACATGGAAGCCATCCAGTTTGAACAGGTTAATAAATCTGTCAGCCATTAATAGGCAAGCCTCTTTTGTAATGGTTTGTAACACTTCGCAGTAATGCATCTAATGTAGGCTAAACATTATAGTACAGGAGAATCGATGAGAGCTGCCACAGTGTCTTACTGGTTATGGTGCTCAAATGCCCCCCCACCCCCCCACCGCCACCTAGAACAAATTACCTTGGGCCCCTCCCGAAAAAAATTCCTGGCTACTTGCCTGTCGTGCACTCAGTGCTGCCTGCACAGTGCCGACAGTGCGATTGCAAGTTGCACGATGCACACCGCGAGTTAGCGATCACCAATGTTGTGAGTGAGCGGTGGGGCGCAGCGCGTACATCGCTGACGTCATGATTGTCAGTTGCGCTGTATGCATCGCAAGCAGTGAGCGGCAACGCATGGCTCACACATCCTGTTGTCACGATTACCAGTCACGCAGCATTCACTGTGAGCAGTGAGCGGTGGTGCACGGCCCACACATTACTGACGTCGTGATGTACATACTCCCCATGAGTAGTGAGCAGCGGCGCGTGGCCATGATTAAATCCCATCGTCCATAAGCAGATCAGCATTAATGCAGTTCTTATGCTTTAGCATATCTCGCTGTCTGAAGTGCAGAACCAGAAGAGCATTTGCTGCAAGAGCACCAAAACCTGTAGAGTAACATCCATTGCAGTACAACGAGCTGATTATGATTTGAAAAGGTTGTATGAGTTACGAGTTTCTCGAGTTATGTGAAAGCCAGTTATGTTTTTAAGCTCCTGCGCCCACTTCATTACATGTGAACTACTATTCTGTGGAGATCATCTCTTGTTTATGTATTATAACCACATAACATGCATGTAAACCTTTTGTAAAAACAGTAAAACCTTGCTGATACGTCTGAAAAAAATGTGAGGAAATAATGTGTTATCTGGGAAAATGTATGATCCAAACTGCCTAATTTTGGAAAAAAATGTGAATGTTGGATGAAGTACAAAGGCATTTTTTAACAATTTCACTTCATAAAAATGTAGATTAGCATTTGTTGGCACGAAGGCTGAACCTTTTTAGTGTTCTCAGAAATCGGTCCACATTTGTGTTTTCTTAAGCGCGGAAGGAACTTCATGTTTTGGTCCGTCGACAGCAATGGCAAAGGTTTTCAATTTTTTGCTCATCATTTTCGGATGCTTCGCCTCCTTGTATCTGTGCACTGTGGAAAGCTGCCATGGTGGCTGACTTTCACAGTGTGTTTGCTCATCATTAGGAGTATGTAGAACTACTTTTTCACAAACATACATGAAAGGAGTAATGATAGCACTGAATTGAGTATGAATTGAATATTCATGGGAATATTCACTACTTGTGCAAATATTCATACATTATTTGTGCGAAACAACTAAACGTTAACAATGGTGCTGCAGTATGGCGCTATAAATCATAGACCTCTCTTAAATGCAACACTGATCTTCATTAGGGAGTGCGCAGCATGAAGTCAAAATATATTAAATTTATGGTAGTCACGTCAGATGCATAGGAAAATTACCTTTTGCTTTGGGTGATGACGGCAAATAAACCAGAGTCACATTTCAATAGATGAGAGGTGCGGCACCTGTGAGCCATGGTATTCGAGATCGATGGTCAAGGCAGTGTTTGCTACACCTGCCTGAACTTTGTCGCATCACCGAGTCTTGGAGGCCATGCACAAGTGTTATGAACACCGTGACGTGAATCGACTGTGTCGCGGCACTGAACTCCGTCCCATGCAATCTGGTCGTGGCAGCATGCTGTCTGACGTTGGAGTTAGATGTGTTATTGAAACACTCATAGAAAAAAAAAACCACAGTATACCTTATTCAGAATAGTCTTTGAGCCAAATTTTCAAAAACTGTTTGAAAATCTGAGAACATGTCCGGTTCGTTTTGAATAATTTTGAACATGCACTGTTTGATTAGTGAATCAATTTGAAGAATGTTAAATTTTCTGTTTTAAAATTTAGAATGTCCGTACACCCCTACTCATCATGCTACCATATTTACACTATTGTAAGTTGACTCGAATGCAGGTAAGTCGACCGCCCCATATCGCATGTCAGAAAAAAAGAAAACTCGGAGGTTGCATACGCTTCACCTTTAAGAGTAGAGTGCAGTAGCGTTACCCAGCCATCGCCGCTTATCGTCAGCCTTTATCGGCAGCCGCGCGTGGGCATGCCTGTGGGCCAAAAGGAAAATATTAGTCACTGGACTACTTGTCCACACTTGTGCTGCTGTTGTCATCGCTGCTGTCGTCCCGCAGCATGTCGTTCTAACGTCGTCATCCAGCGAAATTCCGCACTTCGCAAACAACCACAGCACGTCGTCGTCCCACAAAATCCCGCACTTCACAAACAGATGCACCACGACATCGTGTGGATCAGCTGAAAATTTTGCCTCGCTGCAGCCGCCACACCTGCCTGTATCACCCGTTCCAAGACGTCGAACTTGCAGCCCGGCGTGCAGTTCCTTTCTTCGGCGTAAAGAATGACAGCCATCTTGAATGTAGCTGTGAACGACCACCGGACGCTTACCGGACCGGGAGCACAAATGACTTTTGACAAAGCACTACTTCAAAAATTTGTATAACGTGTTTGGCAGTCATCAAATGCATAAAACAAAACAAGAGAAACTATGCGTGCGCGGCGTCAGCTGTTCCATCAGCTAGCGACACTTCCCAGAAGCGCTGCTGTTCAAAGTGACGGTGCTGCCGCGAATGGAACAGCGGCCCTTCCATCAACTATCAACACTCCCTTGAACGCAGAGGGTGCAATTGAAAGTAAAAAAAAAAAAAGAAAAATCCTTCCGGAAAAACGCACAGAATAGCTGAACGCTACTGGATAGAGCCGTAGAGCAAGCATAAAATTCCATCCTTACTGTAGCATCCCTGATATCTGGTTTGTCTCTGCTTTATATGTGCTGCCATGCTTTGGTTTCGATTGTAAGTCGACACCGCCACTTCAGATTTTGTAATAAAAAAAAAAAATAGGTTGACTATATATGGTACGTTCCAACACCCGGCTTGCTCGTACATAAGAGCATCGTTGCAGTTCTTAGACTTTTCGCCCTCTTGCCCTTAACACTACAAAAAGGCCGCTCCGTTTCTCCTCTTCATGCTGTGCCCCTGCAGGTATGGCCTGCTCGTGTGTTAACACACCAGTTTTTTTTCTTTGTGCTTCGCCTTCTTTACACCTAGGCACCACAGGGAAGCATAACAGCAGTTGACTGCTGCGGTGATCCAGCTCCTCATGTCACTTGTTGCCAGGTTTGGCCCACTTGTATGTATGTGTGCGGTTGGTTCCTAAACATATTATATGACCAGAGTTTGTCAAAATTTTAATTGTAGTAGCAGGGAAATTGTGATATCCTGGAATGTTTTAACAGGGAGGAAAATAATGCTTCTCTGTGGGACATCTTTAATGCCCACGATTTTGAGCATATGAACCGAGAACGTATCAGTAAGGCTTTTTATTTTAGTCGAATATAGAACTACTACCATATGTCGGTTATCATGAAATAGTACATTGTATGTGGCTCATGAGGTTTCATACAGGGGAGGAATTCTTATGATTCAAAATTTGTGTAAAATTCCCATATAAAGTATTGCTTTTTGTGTTTCTTCAGCATTCCTTAGAGCATGTGGCCTGGGCAATAATTTAATCAAAAACAATTTAAAAACGTCACTTAGGGTACAACCTACTCATATCCAAAAAGGGCGGGATGGGGCATCCTTGTTTTGCATGTCTCCTGAGTTGTTGTTTATGATGATGTTAATGATGTGACAGATTATCACTATCATCATCACTGTAGAGTAGCTATTCTCATGCACATGTAAGCTGTGAAGTGACCATCCACATTACATTGGAAAGCCTGGAGATATTTGACTGGTTAGCGCAATGCGTCATATGTTTAGCACGAAATGAGGCAGTAACACAGTGCTGATCTTGTACATTTTAAACAGGAACAGTGGTCGAGAAGCCGGCAGGGATATGAATCGGGATGTCCGCCGTGATAGTCGTGAGGCTGGACGGGAACGAAGCCCACGGCGGGCAAGACCCCGGAGCCCACTGCGGCGCAGAAGTGGACACTCACGTAGCCCTCGCAGAGGAGACTTCCGGTCACTAACTCTGCGAAGTCGCTCTCCTCATGGAATGGGCAGGTTGGTCAATTTTGACCCCTCTTGTATTGGCTTTCGTTGGAAAAAAAAACTTTCCTTTTAAACTTTGTGACTATTGAGACCTCGAACTCTAACAAAATAATAATTTGCCTGATATTAAATTGTACTTTTAAATGTGTATTATTCAAATTTTGACTACATTCTGTTGCTAGCATGGCCTGTGAAACTGACTGTGTGGGTGGACACCTACCTTAGAGCCTTCAATGGGGCAGTAAAAGCTCATTAATTTGACCCCTGTTAATTCAGAAATCCGGATAATTTGAACTGCTGGCTTGGTCCCAGCCAAAGTTTCATGTAATTTTATGGCGCCGGATGCTTGGTAATTCAAACGCTACGGGTCTCGCACTGGTTAATTCTAACAGGGTCCTGAAGGGAGGCCGTGTCTCCGTATGGCTGCTGTGGCAAGAGATTGTCAAAATAGCCATGCTAAAAACCCAAGTTTCATATTGCAGAGTCGTTCACACACCTTTGACGTTCACGTGACAGCAGGCATGACTACAGACGGCCTGGTCTCCGAGAATGGTCCGACACTCACTTTTCTGAACTTAGCGCTAGCCTGCAGCAATGACTGGTTGACCAGCCAGAATCAGCCAGCCAACCTAACCCAGCTGAGCACAGTTTCGGACGCTGATTGACGAGTCGCTGGTGTTTTCTCCCCCCTCCCTTCCCCGTTTTTTTATGGCTACTGAGCTGTTTCCTCTGAAACTGCGCACTCGTGACGTTCTCTTCGCTGTTTGTGCGGTGAAGCCTCCTCACATGTGATGGTGCTGCTTATGAGCGGTGTGATACAGTAGCAATGGAGCTTCCAACACGGTGCACGATAAAGGATGTGGGAGACCCTTACGATTTTGGAGCAGTTGTGCTTCGATGCTCCCGACAGTATGCATGCAGTAAAGCATTGATAAAAACGTGAAAAATATTCCTTGCTACTCTGATCTCACCTCAGAATTGGGCTGCCATTGCCTAGTCTTTCACCAAATAAATGTACCATAAAGCAAGCAGTTTTTTACAGTTTTTCGGGCTTATTTGATAATTCGAACATGCTTTCTGGTCCTTGAACGAGCTTTTACAGTAATTAGATCATGAAACAGGGCCTGTCATAGGCACCTGTGCAACATTTGTGTTTGTCTTGTTTCCCTACACTTTCCTCTTCAGATCTATGAGCCATTTGCTTCTCTTGCCAAAGCCCCCGTCTTGTTGCTCATGTGGTTGATGCTTTGTGAGCTATGCTCACAGATATGCACAGTTGGTGTAAAAAATTGAGCTGACATTTGGGCATGTGTTCTCAAAGCATCCTTTAATGGTGATACTTTCATATTTGTATGGCTCATTTGCTGCAGTGGCTCGCTGCTGTGAAAGGCATTTACTGACATCAAGGTTTTGCTAATACATTGTATTGAACTTTGTAGGTCATGCATGCACTTGGCTGGCTTGATTCCACAGTTCCATCCTTATGTTAGCATGTTAGTGGCATTTCAACATACAGTAAAAGCTTGTTAATTCAGACTTCGAGGGACCGGAGAAAATGTTCAAATTATTGAAGGACCCTGCAAAAGCTGTCAAAAATTGCTGGCAGTACGATAAATTTCCTTGGTGAAAGACTGGGCAGTGGTTGTCTGATTTTAAAATGAGAACAGCCTGGCATTGACTGTTTTTTATGTTTGTGTTTTTATCACTGCATTTTTGGGTGCATACTGTTTGGAGTATCGAAGCAGAACTGCTCCGGAATAGTAAGGGCCTCCCGCATCCTTCATGGTGTGATGTGGTGAAACTCCACTGCTACCGCATCACACCCATTAAAAGCTGCACCATTCTGTGTGAGTGAGCTTCACTGCATGAACGCCACGTGATGAGCATGCAGTTTCGGTGCATTGGAAGAACGAAATCACACAGATGCAAGCAAAGGGAATGGTGCCAAAGTGACGAGAAAACACCAGCGGTGCGCCAATTGGTGTCCGAAACGGGGCTCAGCTGTGTTAGGCTGGCTGGCTGATGCTGATTGGTCGAGCCTCCATTGCTGCAGGCTGGTGGGGAGCCCAGAAAAGCGAAACCAAAACTAAGTGGTCAGACTGTTATCGGATATGGGGCCCACCCGTTTATCGTTACTCCTGCCGTGGCAAACACGTAAGAGGCGTGTGACGGGCTATGCAGCATGAAATTTAGGTTTTGAATAGGGCTATTTTGACAATCTCTTACCGCGCCAGTCATACCAGGACGCGGCCTTTCTTCGGGAGTATGTTTGAATTAACTGGTGCGAGACCCTTAGCGTTTGAATTAGCGTTTTGCACTGTAGACTTGCATAGGCAAGTCAGCAGTTGGAATTATACTGATTTCTGAATTAACGAGGGTCATTTTAACAAGCTATGTCTGGATCTCAAGGCTTGTTTATTGAGCTGCTGTAGTAGTGGAAGCGTCATTTTTGTTGATGAAGCCATAACATTGAAGCGTTCAGGGTGGCACTTTGTTTCTGAAGGAACTTGCTAGAAGCTTATGTGTTCATTGATCTGTGTCAGTGCACTTGATGTCTTTTTGAAGTTACCTGGATTCATGTTGGTTAGAGTGTAATGTTCTCTCAAATGCATAGCACCACAACTTCTGGCTACACCTATCAGCTCACCTCACAGCCTTCTACAGTGGAACCTCGGTGATACGAATCTCACAAGGTCGCGAAAAAAATCATATCATACGAAATTTTTTTATCATCCAAACAAACAAAATTAATATGCAGAAGCATGGAAAATGCATGCACACAGATCTGTTTATGGCTGACAGGATTTATTCACGGCCGCGCACAGCCGCTCACTGCTAGCGGTTGCGCATTGCACGATTAGCGATCGCGACATCGGCGATATGCGAGCAGCGCTTAGTGCTTGAGGGTGCGATTGCAGCTTCTGTGTTCATATCATCCGATGTGACACGGGAGAGAGTTCGGAACATCCAGAATTCCGCACGTTGTGCACAATGCACTCTGGCCGGGGAATTTAATTTACGATTCCGTATCATCGCGAAATTGCTATCAGCCGTGTTCGTATCACCGAGATTCTACTTTACTGTAAATGGTGATTTTGGTTCGTAAGCATCTCAGTATCGTGCTTAAACCGTAAAACACACCGGATGGGGGGGGTCATAAATAAATCACCTGTTGTTAGTTTTTAGTTTAATAAGCCTTCTTTTTGCTTCTGAGTGTCACTGCTTAGCTGGAAGTTGGGGTGCTGTGCTTTTGAGAGAGTGGACTCTCATTTGAATTAGAGGGCTGCTGCTTTGAAGTTTCTTTTGCCATGTCTAGTTTTCCAGCCAGAATGCACGTGATAAAAGTGACACGTCGTCATTAATTTTTCAAAATATATGAGTAAGTGTCACTGAAAGTAATTGCACTTCAGTCTTTTTTTCTAAGAACAGTTTCTGAATGGAGTGCTGTACCGCAGAACTCTCTGTTGCTTTCCAATCATTCTTGATATCTTCACGGCTGGCTTAGTAGCTGCACTGTAACCGCATTTTCAATTGTGTTTTTGTATTGTTTATTTTGTGCCATCTATATTGTTTGGTACTATCATACTTGCTTTGCTTTTCCCCTGTATGTATTTCCCTCTCCTGCTTGGACATACAGCATGTCCGCAGTATTCAATAAATAAATAAATAAATAAATGCATGACAGGGAAGCAGATATCATGCACACTGTCATTTCTCAGATTCATGCCAAGCATACTTTGTGAGGAATCCACCATGTTGCCCACTGTGCAGAACAGAAGCGATTTCAAAGTTGAGCACTTTGGCACAAAAGGCAATGATTAAAGATGCTGAAAATGAGTCTGAAGCTGGACGTGCAACTGTGAGGCTTCCCAGCAGAAGTAAAGAAGAAAAAATGGTTGCTCAGTTCTTCCTTACTTTTTTCACTCCCTCCTTTATCCCTTCCCTTATGGCGGGGTTTGGGTGTCCACTGAGATGTGTAAGACAGTTACTGCGTCATTTCCTTGCTTCAAAACCAATTTTTTTCAGCTGAGTGAACGGAAGTGTGAGCAGCACGCTAGGGCAGTGTGTGTGTGTGAAGTGAAATCTGAAGGGAATTGAGATGAAAAGTGTGTTGTGAAGGAGTGTGCTACTCCTTTTTGCAAGTTAAGGGGGCTTGTATTTCTATTCCAACGCGAATGGAGTTCTGCATATGCTTGAACTGCCTGGGTTATGCCTCCTTGAAAATTACAATAATTATGATCCCTTTGTTCACAATAACAGAATATTACATACTTGTGGGATTGTTATAAGTGGCCTTATTGTATTGTGCAACTTTTTCTTTCATTGGCTCCGTAGAGCCACATGCACGGTGAATAGCCTGTGTACAAATTGTTCTAGAAAGAATGAAAAAAAAAAGTGTTTCCAAGTAGCATCGTTTTCCTTGGTAGGGACTAGCAAAACAGCGAATTCAGTCTATGCCATGGTGAAGCTGGGAGTGAAGAACAGCTGTCTTTTGACAAACTAAAACCTTCAGCATTATCTTATCAGGACTTGCACGGATTTATTGGGCATTACAGGAATGACGACCGTGGGAGGCATGGTCGAGATCACTGGGATCGCAGAGATGACAGGGGAAGGCACGCAAACAGCTCGAGAAAGAAGCCGAAATCACCTTCCTCTTCATCGGATGAGTAAGTGCCACTGAAAATAATTGCACTTTAGTTTGTCAAGGTAATCTGTGTGAGGCAGGTAGATTTTTCGCAGTGGCCATGCGGTTGGCCAGTGTCTAATGAAACAGTGTGTGAGTTGTTTGGCCACCAATCCAGCTTTCAAGTTGGCCTTGTAAAAGGTTTTGTGCTGCAGATACAAGAGAGTTTTAGGATAGGGAAACACAGTGCTTGGGGGGCCCCAAGCAAATAGCGGGCTGCAGCGCTGCAGACACATAGACCGGTGACTTTTAGAGTGGGGTATTTCTCTATCCAGCCCCCCAGGCTTTTTTGTTTTGTTTTAATACGCCTGGCTATTTTTCTGCAGCACATAATGTATGTTTAATATAAAACAAGCTTGCGCAAACATCAAGGAATGCGTTTGAGTCTTATTTGGATTGTTTGCCACGTGCAGTGCCATTTTGGCTGAAAAGCGAGTGCCCAGTAATGTCGTCTCACAATTTTATTTTACTTTCCATTTCATTTATGGCTGCATGAATAAAAACCACGAATAAAAAGCAACGTGTTAAATGTCAGTGCTTTGTGACAGCTTTTTTAATGCAAAAGCATTACTAGTCCCATTTCGAGACAAGTCGGCGGCGTGTGTGTGTGGGCACATGCATGCATATGTGCACTTACAGATGGTACAGAAAATTGCAGCACTGGCAAGAAAAATGGGGTGATGTCATCAAGCGGCCGTGTGGCGCCACACATCAAGCTGAGCACTACCACTGCAGACAATTCTATACATGTCATTGTTCTTTATATACTTGACACTGGCTGACCTCCATATAACACCAGCTTTCCTGACAGTCGTACCTAAATTGTGACGCAACCGTTTGTTGTACAGGTGTTCCGGGCGATGTCAAATGCTTTCTCGTGCATATACAGTAGCTTACGTGTGCTAGTCAAGTTGAAGGCTAGCTTGTGACAGGGATTTTTTAACCGACGACATATGCACCTTCAGTTGTATGCCTTCCCAGACTTGTATCAAAATTGTGATGCAACCATGCGTCTTACAGCGTTCCGGGTGGTGTCATATGCGCGTGTAGGACTCTCGGCAGAGACACACTTGTAGATAAGAACTTTATTGCATATACAAACATTATGCGTAAACAGTGCACCTAGGGACAATAATGCTCTCACATTCCCTCACGTAAGCAGTCTTAAGTGTGTCCGCCGAATTTTTTTTTTGACCAAGAACTTTAGCCTATTTGATCCCATAGTCTTACCCTTTTGATCTCTTATGCCTACTGCGACCAAGCGACATGTATACTTGCTAAGCATAGCAGCTCTCTAAATCCGGAAGCAGTCTGAAAATTTTATATAAACCAAAAGCTTTGTACACCTTTCATTTGCTTCGAACGTGTGACAGTGTCGTGCCAATGGTGACTGAGTGCTAAAGCGAGCGACCCCCGTTACGACGGATGTCGCCATGCTGCCACAAGGTGGCATGGGGTGCCCGCTGCTTCGGAAAAAAAAACTGCAGGAGACGCTTAAGCTTTGCCTTCAGGGTATGACATGATAGCATAATGGATTAATGCCCGTGTACAGTAGAACCCCTGTATAGTAAAGTAGCTCAGACCAACAAAAATATTTACTATATCAGGGTTTTTACTATAGCATCAGTTGTTGGTGATGGCGTGGCTCTGCCTATGCTCTCTGGCTGCTTTCTAAGCATGAAGTATTGGTTTATAAAAGAAGCAATCAAAATTCCTTACATCCTGCTATTATTGTCCCTTTATGCAATAATTGTTTATTTTCAGTTATTACATGTTATCACGTTTTCGACTTGGTTTACGTCTTGTGGAAGTATACTGCATTTGCCCCAATACAATGCGGCTGCGAATATAATGCCAGTTTGATTCCATGTGAAAAGTAAAGCTTTGCATCCCCACAGCGTCGTCTTCCGTGGCCTCAGCGTCATTTAAGAGGCAGTAGTTAAAAAAACGCGTGCGAAACAGTCAGGTGTGGCAAAACTGCCTACACAGTGCTTTATGCTGCTGTGCTATGAACGCACGCCGTTTTTTTCCCTTTTGTAGTTCTCACTGCACTCTTACTGGCCTTGCTTTCTCAGCAACTCGCGCCGCCTTCTTTGTGAGCTCATAGACAGCTTTACTTTTTCCGTGCGCGCCGCACGTTTTGCCTCACGGCCTCAAGGGCTGTAAGTTGGCTTCTCCTCGCAGCTTTTAAGCTTGGTGGTAAAGCCACCTCAAAAAAGCGCCGTTTTATTGTATTTGGCATCTATATTCCTCGCTATCCTAGACTTCGCGCGCTCCGCGGTGTCATCATTCCGCGGGAAGTACATCGCCACGGCCACACTCTCTTTACTATAGCCATTTCTTCTTCTTCAAAAAAAAACAATCGTTACTATGACCGAAAAAAAATGTACTATAGTCGTCTATGGAAGGCGAAATGGGACCGCAGCTTCACTTTGCTATTTACTATAACCGAGTTTACTGTAGTGAGGTTGTACTGTAGAATTGGTGATTTTCTATTCTACATTCATAGATCGCTGGGAGTCCTCATGCCATTCCTGGCACAGTGGCACAGCGGTTAAGCGATGCGCCACTGTCCAGGCAGGTAACTGTTTCAAACACAGCCACCAGTGGGGCTTGTAAGACTCAGGCTGCTCTTCCTGAGCAACCTTTTTCAACTAATTAATTTAACTGCCACCTGCCAAGGATGGCAAGTTGTGCTGCCATCACATTGTTACGTGACCTAGGTTGCAGGTGGGCCACCTGCTTTTTCGTTTGCAATGCCGCTACCAGATTTTCTGCTGAATGGGAAGCCTTAACACAATCGCGTTGATAGCATTCGCCACTACCTGCAACCCAAGATGCAAAGCGTGCCTTGTGTTCTGTTCATTTGCATCCGATGCCCTAAACTTAGGGCTGGGGTCCCCATATTGTAAACCTCTCTAATGGAAGAGGCCAATCGTAGCAGTAAAAAAAGAACACCTTGTTGCGTTTGTAAATGGAATTGCATTTTGGCATTTAGTTGACGTGAGGAATGAAAAAAACGGCAATATAACTGCTGATACATTGCTTGGTATCATTCCAGCTCTTGAAATAGGCTTTAAGTGTTGTGGGGAATTAAAACTACGTATCAGCTTTTATATTGCAGCTTTTCATGCCTCACGTTACTTAGTGGCCATCTACACGTCACAGGCATTGTTTGGTTGATTAAGATGAAACCAAAACAGCATGAAAGAAAAATTCAGTTATAAATTACTCCGTGGTCGTAGGTAAATGCCACACAGTGATTTATGTACTCTGATGTCTTGAGCGCCCCCTCGCCTTCCAGGGAACGGGGTCCGCAAGCCGTGGTTTCGCCCGACGAGTGGGACATCCACAGCCAGTACAAAAAGACCGGTTAATTCCGGACCAAAACAATGGTTTGAAAGGGGCACATCATAGAACAACGGAGCCAAGCATGCCCTTCCTCTTGGGACAGCGCAAGGCTAAGGCTACAAGAAAACAGGCGCTACAACTGAGCGCGACAGAACAAAAATACAGAGTTGAAAGGGCACTTCAAAAGAACTACACAGAAAGTACAGTAAGACATGGATGACACCAAGCGGCAGCGATGCCGGCTTTAAATGCTACATGAAACCTGGCTGCTTGCGTAGCAGCCACTCGCGCCAAGCAACTATTCTATTCGGTACGGTGCCACCCCGAAGTCCGTGTACATCCTGCTGGCTCGTGCTGACTGCCGAATCCGTGACCACGCTCTAGCAACGCTTCCACAGGAATCCCCTTGCGCGGTGCTTCGCTGCCCTTTTCAAGCCTTCACCGCAGCGATCGCCACATCTGGCGAGCAACAGTTTGGTCATGTGCAGCTGCGCTGCCTGCATGCGCAACTAGAATTGACTAGAAGAGAGCGCACGCAGTTTAAATGACTAAAAAAGGGGCCGTACAGCCCTACAGTTTAATGTATAATTTTAAAGAAGAAAGCACGCAACTAAAATTACGCATCTATAGTCCTTTAAGAGGCATGGCCTGCCACTGACTGCATGGGGTAAAAATGTTCATTGAAGCAGTTCTCTGTCCCCTTAACAAATAAAATGAGAATAAACCTTGTTTTGCCTTGTTTCCATACACAGCTTTATTTTCCTGGTTTCTGTGTGGTACCGTTGATGCACCAGCGAAGATGTGTTTTCATTCGGTGCCTGCGCATAGAACCGATCGGCAAGGCAAGTGACACGGGCAGAAAACGCCGCACGATGGTGCCGCTCGCCGCCATCGCCTGGGCTTGTGCGGCCGAGCGAAAGCTTCACGCCCGGTGAGGCGACGGCCGGAAAAACTGCACTTGTGTACCTTATCCGTATCGAAAAAAGCGAAACAAGCAGCTACATATCATATCTTCACACTTTATTACTAATCAGTGAGGAACTTCTGCCATATTCTTGAATTTCGGTTGACGGTGGACCGCCGGCCCCTTTCGTGACGAGGCCTAGCAAGTACGCAGGATTCGTGTGTGCGATTTCGGCGATTGCGGAGGGCGAATTCGCAAGTTTTAGCGCCTGCAAATAGCTGTCGAGCGTAGTTTTGGCTACAGTGCCCTCAAAGCGATGACTGCCTACATCGCAGGATGCGAGTACATTAAGGGTGAAGTGCCGATAAATGTGACCCGGTCTGCATAGCATGTGCAGAAGGCAGCCGGCAGCAGCCGTCAGCGTCGACTGTGGACAACAAATCTGGTTGTTTCCATTAGTTCAAGTAATGTCCGAACGTATTTTTAGCTAAACCGATCTAAAATTAAATTTTGGTGACATAAAAGCTAGAAAGCAGATACAATTAGCGGAAAGCGCCATATATATTTCTACGCAAAGCGTTTCCCAAGCAAGCGATATAGCATCATCGGCGCTTATTGCAGTGTTATCATGGTGTGTAAAGGAGTAAAAGTGCAATTTGTGAGCAAGAGTACGTAATATTTAAGATAAGGATAACCCACCTGGCATTTTATGCCACGCAAATGAGCAGTACTGTTTGCGCACAGCCGTGTAAACAACCTCAGCGCGGGGCTGCAGTTGTAATCGTCGCACTCCTGGGGCACAATGTGCACGCACAGCAAAATGCTGTACTATTATTTCGAAGCACTCATTTAGACGGTGGTGACTATTCATCGGTGTGGACAGTGAAAGCATTCGAGCCACGTAGGGTTTTGCAAGCGGCTTGGTTCCTGCAAAAAGGTTCTATGAGTCGAAGGAAATGTATGTTCGACTTACAAACGTGTACATGCAGCACGGAAGTCGTCGCACTTGGCACTTTTCTCTGCTCCTTTCGTGCCTCAAGGTTACTGTAGTGCACCTTTTGATAATTTGAGTTTAATTATCGAGTGATGAATAGCGGACAAGAACTTGGTAGCTAGCTACAAAACGCCGCGGCTTCACGGCGCACATTGGCGAAGGCATGCACGGCACGTGCTGCTTTTTACATACGGGAGCACTTGACTGCTCAAAAGAGACCACACTCATAACATACGAACAGCATGCTTCTAAGCGTAAGTAATAAAGCAGGGGTTCATCGATATCTGTTTCCTCAACAATCTGAAAGTGGGCACCACGAGCAACCTTTCCAAGGATCACTCAGCTCGCGTACTAAGTTGAAGGCTTCCCAAAAGAGAACACGGAAAACGCATTTTATTTTGCTAGGCTAAAAGAACAAAACTTTTTGAGCGACCGCTGTCTACGGAGTGCATGCAAGCACCTCAACAGCTCGCAGCAGACGACGCGTGGCGTGTATGCGCTCGTGACGTCAGCAATCAGAGGTTACCAGACCAGCAAGCAGTTCACAATAGAAACGAAAAAAATTCGTTTAAAAAATATTTACCGCAGAGAATCAACTGAAAATCGGGGGAATTGTAATTTAACCTGTTGGGAATTAAAGGCGATAAGCAGGGTATGCGTGAAAATAGGCTGTCATGGCCCCTTTACGTATTGGTCATTGATAGTTGCGCTTGATTTTATTTGATCATTTATATAATAGTTTGCTTTGTAACTTGCTGTGCACCTAAATGTTGTTCATTCAGTTTTGGTGTTCACTCTTAATTGACAAAATTTCATTTGACTGTTATTTTTGAGCCTTATACATATCTTGGATGCCTTATAGGATTGAAGATATAGAAATCGAGGAAGATGAAGATGAAGAGAAGGTGATTGAACGGCAGCGACAGCAAAGGCAGGAGCTGCTTAAGGTGTGATGAGCAAAAATTTTGTTTGAATTTCACTTACTTAATCTGTAAACATTTTTGTGACTTTCATAGTTAAGCATGCATGCATATACCCTAGCATGACATTCATTTAGATTTTTGTACTGTTATGGTCATACTGCCATCCCATAAAAGTTTTAAATCACATTTGTGTCTTGATTTTTAAGTTTCCTCATGCTTGCTTTCACTTTGTACAGATGAGGTGCAAGTGATTTAATGGTCATGTGATCATTCATTAAATTTTTTTTATTTATTTAAAAAGTTGTTTGGGGATATTCAAAACTCCGCAAGTGCGCTTTCTCGCATAATAATGTTGCCCAAGACAAGATGGCTGACCATGCGTTCTCAGTTGAAACAAAGCAAGAAGGACTTGTTTTTTTGTTTGATTCTTCCAAAATATGTTTTTTACATTCTATCCACACCCTTAGCGCTTTTCCTGTACCCTTCGCAGTTTTGGCCGCCGCGGTGGCTCAGTGGTTACGATGCTCAGCTGCTGACCCGAAAGACGCGGGTTCAATCCCGACCGCAGCGGTCGAATTTCGATGGAGGCGAAATTCTAGAGGCCCGTGTACTGTGCGATTTTAGTGCTCGTTAAAGAACGCCAGGTGGTCGATGTTTCCGGAGCCCTTCACTGTGGCGTCCTTCATAGCCTGAGTCGCTTTGGGACGTTAAACCCCCAGAAACCAAACCAAGCCAAACCAAATCTAACCAAACCTAACCTTCGCAGTTTTTTTATAGAGAAGTTGGCCATCTTGTCTTTGGCAGCATAGTTATGGGGGAAAGCACTTGCGGAATTTTGAATATCCCCTATTGCAGTGTACTTGCTTGCAAAGGACTGTGAACATGCTTGAGAAATCTTTTTCTGTGCAAAATTTTTCATTCATTTTTCGTGCAACAAAGTGGAGCCACTACAGCCAGTATATACATCTATAACCATGAGGTCTCAAGGGCTGTATCGCTGCTTCACTGTTGCACTGAAATTATTTACAACATAAATCTTGTGCAATGTTCCAGAGGTTGGGTGTTGAGAACCAAGTAGAAAGCAGCGGGTTTTCGTCACCAGTGCACTCAGCTGGCAGTGGAACCCATACTCCGGACTCTGTTACCATTGATAACATGGTGAGAGCTTTTTACATTTTTGAAGTGTAAATTATTTTTGCTTGACTTTCCTATATTGTGCTACAAACATTGTAGGTATGTCTTCCACTCAAGTTAAGTTCAACCTCCGTGAGGTGGTGCGTGTGCTGTGTGCTACAGTTTCTATAACGTTGTTTCTATAAGTTTTCTTAGCTGTGTAACATTCCCTTTGTTTCCAAAATGTATGTTGGCTGGGACGTTTTGAGTATTTTGTTGCAATTAAGATTTGCCTGAAATTTCAGCTGCAGTTCTCAGCTTATCATATCAGGTGTGTGAAACTTGCGATCAAATTGTGTAGCCTTTTCTTCTCATTGGTTTTTGAGGAGTTAATACACCTATGTGGCTCCACTGAGCTACCAGTAGTCAGGTGTGGGCTGCTCTGGTGCACACTTGATGTCTCCTTACATCTCTCTCCCTAATGTCATTTTTGTCCGTAGTGTGTACAGTACAGTCCCTTTAAAATGAACCTGAAGTAACCATTATCAGAAGTTCAAATGCCACCAAAAAGTACTTGCAAGCATGCCAGGTGTATCGAAGTCTCTGTCACGGGGAAGCTGAGTTAAATGGCCTTGAAGCAAGATGACTGCAAAAAGAGCATTTGTTGCATGATACATGACAAAAAAGCTCTGGGTTGTCTTTTCCTGTTTTTTTTTTTTTTTGGTTTGCTTCCAGTTCTGAGCGCTCCTAGTGTGCAGTGCTGGCTAGCTGCATGGTGCAGGTTCCAAGATCATGATTGCCTTTTTTTTTTTTCTTTCCATGTCTCTTGTGTTGCGCCTTCCGTGGCACGGCTGTTTTCAGCTTGCACAAGCAGATGCACCCAGTGTCTACGCACTTATTTTGTTCCACCAGAGGCAATGCGTGGCAGGTAATGCACAAGGCGTTGAGGTCTGGCCACATCTGACTTTCGTGCACGTCACCTGCCATGCTTGCCTCAGTCAGATGTGAAAACACGTGACATGATATGGGGGCCAAATTTTGAGCTGGTGTGACATGATGCCCTGCCAGCTCAAATTTGGCTTCTATCTATGAGCAAGTGCACCCCATTCCTACACATGGCCAGTGACGCAGGCACAACACCGAGACTTGACTGTGGCAGATCTCTGTGCTGTGTACACATCACCTGCCACACTTCCCGAGACAGACGCAAAATGCACGGAGAGGATTTTTTTTTTCTTCTTGTTTGCTAGCTAGCTTTTGGAGTGCCATACGGATATTCCACAGGTAGACATGTATAGAGTAAAAGCTCATTAGTTCGAACTTCGTGGAAAAAATGTTAAAATTATCGAATGACCCTGAAAAAAACTCGCAGGACGGTTACAACCATGTAACACGAGATTCAGCGATAGCTGTGGAGGCGTTTTGTTTTGGGGATATTTTGAGGTAGAAAAGATACAGTGACCTCATATCGCACTGGTGTAGTGATCAAGTGATGCACCCCTGCACTGGCAGGCGGCTGTTCCAAACAGAGCCACCCGTAGGCTTATGCGACCCTGGTTGACCGTGGTATAAAGTGAGTGTGTTAATGACCGGTGATACGTTAATACATCCACCGGTTGTCATGACATCCACTGGTGGGTGGATGTCATTATGCACCCACCGGTTACTTCAATGGTGACGACATGCAAGCCCCGTACAGGTGCCTAACAACTATTGCTGTAAAACTGACAAGAACCGCTTTCATGGTAAATTTTTTTGGGTGAATGACTGCACAATGGTCGTCTGCTTTTGAGATGGGCACAGTGTGGCAGTGATTATTTTTCTTTCATCAATACTTTATTATTTCCATGCTGTCTCCCGGGAGTGTTGAAGCTGGGGGTTTCTCCAGAAATTGAAGTTAGGGTGTAGTCTAAATTTATTGAGGGGAAAGGGGATGGGGAGGAGGGAGGGTGTGTAGGAAAATCACTGGTCAAAGCACAACAGCTCAAAAATGATAGGGGCCCCTGTGGCATCCTTCACAGTGTGATGCGGTAGCGATGGAGCCCCCTTGCAAGTGGCCATCAGTTCGTGTGAGAAGGCTTTACCGCACAAACAGTGGATGGCACGTGATGAACACGCTGTTTTTGGCACCCTCACTGCAATGGAAGAATTATGTGGATGGAAGCAAGGGAAACGTGCAGTGGTGCCAGCCAGCCTCCGAAATCGCACTCAGCTGTGCTCAGTTGGCTGGTTGATGCGCAGCCAATAGGTTGATGTGTGTCTGACAGGTTCGAGTCGCTATGGCTCAGTGGCTTTGGCATTCAGGTGCTGATGCCAAGGTTGTGGGATCGAATTTCGGCTGCGGCGACTGCACTTGGATGGGGAGGCAAAATGCAAGACATCTGTATGCCGTGCATTTTTAGTGCACATTAAAGAGCCCCAGGTGGTTCAAATTAATATGAAGCCCCCCACTACTTGACCCTTCATAGCCCATCGGAACATTAAACCATGCATACCATACTATATCAGACAAACAACACTTACCTACTAGTGTTCACGTTAGTTAAAACTGTTTTCACAGATCGGAATGGTGAGTTGATTTCTGGGCTTTAGCGATTCCTGTTGGCGGATGCGAGTTGCATGCCTCCATTTTTGCGTGCCTGTACTTTTACAAATGCATTCGGTTCGAGTCGGCTGGCTTACTGGGCCAATGTCCAATGTAATAGAGCAGTAGTTCAGTGTTGTGGCACACATGTGATAAAAAAAAAAGGGAAGCATGAGTTGAAAATCCACCATACACACTTGATTAAAGGCGTGTTTGTCTAATGGCCATACTCGTGGGCAGTAGAACACCAGTGATCAATAGAAAAATTCATGTTATTGAGGATACGCAGTTACCTATCACTCCGTGCACTATGATATGCACGTGATACATCAGTGGTGTTAGCTGCTATGTCCTGCTTCAGAGGCCGCAGTTGTAGATATTCTCTTCTGCCCATTAACATGCATATGTAATCCTGGCATCAGAAGAAAAATATGGGGCCATGACAGTGGAAAAAAAATCTTTAGTTGCATGACATGCAGTCGTGGTTTAAATGGCTGTGTAAAATGTGAACTGAATACGCATCTGCCTGCTGGCACTGTTAAAAAGTCACTTGCCAAAATGTGGAAGACGAATGTAACAGTTATCCAAGCTTGATTGCATCTCGTTTTCTCATACAGCCACTCTAGAGGCAGCTTACAGAATAGTGGCAGTGAGAGTTGTACCCGTCTTGAACCATTTGAGGGCAGATAAGGGTTATGTTTGCCGCACTCTATATGAGACCACACTTCAGTGGTTTTTCGTGCTATGATTGTACCAGCTGATATATACTGCTTCAAAATACAGTTCATGTAACTAAAAAAACATATTTTCGGTGCTGTCAACCTGCTTCAAAGCTTCATTTTGCCTGCTTCAAACCTGCTCCGAAATGCAGCTTTTCCTGCTCCTGAGATTGCTCCAGGAGAAAGTTTGTCAGTTCCACCCTATATGGGTGAACAAATAGATTACATACGTTATTCTTAAATGTTTGGTATTTTGAAATTCGTCGTAGTGAAATATTTTTCTATGCAAATATAGGTGTCCTGGCAGGAGTTTTTTAAAATTTTGTAGACCTGAAAAAAAAAAATCGTTAATGTGAGGTTCGTACACTGTATTGGTGGTACTAGTAATCAATTCGAGCCGTTACTTTGTTTTCCATTCCACAGATGACATGATTATTTTAGACTTCCAAATTATCGTCTAGTCATCATGTCATGTTTGAAACATTGGGCCACTGAGTAGCTTCGCAGCTTGTATGAAAAAAAGCTTTGTTCATGTTCTTTTTTTTGTTTTTGCAATGTTGTGAGAGCGATGCCAAAGTGCATTCAAGTGTTACCATCGGTACACTTGACTAGCATCAACTTCATGTAGTGAACCAAGACTACCATTGTTACCCGGCAATTGCAGGCCAGCCCTAATGTACTGTTGACAGCAAAAGTTTGCGGAGTGTGAGTTCTTAGAAAAAAGTTAATTCTATTGTTGGATAAAACTTTAAAAAAAACATTAAAAAAAACAGCATTTGGTGACACCTGGTCATGCTCTGCGGCACCCTGTATTACTCCACTCTCCAATCACAACAGTAAATGAAATCAGCTTTTTAATATTTGACCGTATCAAACAAGCCAGAAGCATCCAAAGTCTACAAGTTATCATTTTTCTTTTTTGTGATTATCTCCTTGTTAAGGTACCATGAAAAGGTTTGACAATGGACTACTTTTTTGTGATGGAGGAATTTTGTGCAACAATCCTGATGGTGCATTCACACTTGGACATTCGGTGGCGAGAGGGAGCGGAACCCGCGGCCGCCGAAATGCTGCCTCGTTCACACTTCCCGGCCACCGCGTCGTCGCTGATTGTCTGTGTGTCGTCTGCTCACGGCGTACACAGATGTGGCAAGAGGTTAATCGATGCTGTCTACATACCAAAACCGTATGCACGCTTGCGTACGCTAAATGCAGCTATTTTGTTGGACGTTACGCCATTTCTAACATTCTCACTTTTTAAACGCCTAGTGGCGCCATCTGGTGGTTAGGAGAGGAATCATTGTTGTCAACAAACTGACGCCCCTCTTACCTAAAAGGGGAAGAATCGTCACCCGAAATAAAAATTAAAGCAAATTTATCGCTCAAACGTTTCTTTATGGGTGAGATAAGACAAAGCGAAAGACCGCTGGCTCTTTTATGGCCAGTGAACGCGCTGAAAAAGGCAGTAACAGCGACGAATTCAGTCCGAAGCGAGGCGTCCTGCATCGAAGGGCGCCTCCATGTTTGTCGGCGCGGGTACTCGCCTTCCTATTGGCTGACGAGATTCGGCGGATTTTTTTCCGGCGGCAGAATTCGGTCCTGGACCGATCGGCCTTTCCGCTGGGTATTTCGGCGAAATCTTCGCCGCGGCAGCGGATTCCGCTCGCTCTCGCCGCCGAAAGTCCAAGTGTGAACGCGCCATGAGTGTAGCGAAGCTTCACTGCAGATTTTTGTTTCAAATGCTGTGTATTGCCCCATAAGGGCTATGACATATGATATGCGCTGTGCGATTCATGCATGTCAGGTTATTGCATTATTTATACTGAGTGATTCTGGTTTTAATTTCTGAGCACTGGGGTGTGCTTTGACATCACAGCCAGGGAAGAGCAGCAACCCTGGTCACATGGGCCCCCAAAAGTTGTGACTCAAGGACTGCTGCGTCGCCTGCTCTTGTACACATGCTGTGCATACCAGCGCCTTTCGAAATGCCGGCAAACCTGGTTGGTACTGCGATATGCTGAGAGAAACCAAGTGAGCGAAGGACAACACCGAATTCTTAAACCGACCGGCTCGCTTGGGCCGATCTCAGTCAGTATACCGCATATGCCAAGCGGTTGCTGCGTTGTATTTAGGCGTCCCTTATAGCCTCAGTCACTTTGGGACGTTAAACCCCATAAACCTTAAGCCAACTGTTGTATTTAGCTTTGCCACACTGTGCCGACGCCGATGCTTGAGGGACATCTGTTCGGGTGGCCTGTAGCCAACAGTGCTTTAGTCGGCCGATCGCCGGGTTACATTACAACGATATGATGCCTTACTGTCCATGTTGGACTTAACAGACTTAACATTAGACCTAACAGATAGCGCAGTGATGTGCTTAGCTTCCTGTCTCCATGTGGTGCTAATCTTTTTGAGCAAATACACATGGGTAAAAAAATTAGGTGTGCTCCACCAATTCTGTTCTCTGTCTTGGAGATTAATCCCCAATGGGTGTGCAAAGGCTGCGCTAAATAAGGCAAGATGTTGATATGTGTCCTTATGTATTAAGTATTTTAGTTGTCAATTGAATGTGTGTATTGAGGTTACAAAATTCTTTATTCAGAGTTGATGAATACAGTCGCCGACCGATTTTTCGGACGCGAAGGGACCTGAAAAATGGTCTGAATAGTCGAACAGTCCGAAAAATCTGTGAAGTACAAAAAATCACTTTATTGAGATGAAATCGGCTCAAAAATGTCACTGATTTTACCTTGCGGAAAATTTCTCGTGCTGGCGACGATTTGCGCCAAGGTTGTGCTTTCACTGTACACGCTAGACAGCAAGGTCACCGCATTTGGTTGGAATACTTCCCACGCTTCTTTGACGGACCTGTTGGGGCCATGTTGTCCACAACCCGAGTGTGCACCACACCGCTCGTTAAACACACGCAAAGATAAGGCACTTTTCTTTCAAAGTGGCGGAACCGCCGGATGCAATCACAAAACGGCGAACAGATCTAACTTCGTGAAGACAGCACCACTCGGTCAACGCGGTCAGAGAAACCCAAGTGATGAAACGGCGAATGGCGAACGTATGAGACCCGCCGCGGTGACTCAGTGGTTAGGGCGCTCGGCTACTGATCCGGAGTACCCGGGTTGGAACCCTACCGCGGTGGCCGCGTTTCGATGGAGGATAAACGCGAAGGCGCCCGTGTGCTGTGCGATGTCAGTGCACGTTAAAGATCCCCAGGTGGTCGAAATTATTCCGGAGGCCTCCATTACGGCACCTCTTTCTTCCTTTCTTCTCTCAGTCCCTCCTTTATCCCTTCCCGCTGAGATGTGAGACAGCTCCGGCACAATTTTTTTCCCCCAACAACCAATTTTCAACGTATGGGACAAGCGATAACTGCCCGCGACAACGGCGACAAAAGCAAGTTGGTGGCGATGACAATCCGGCTGCCACTTCGAAGTGTCAGAGATCGCAGGGACCTCTACTGGCAACGATGAGGTACCGAATGTGTGTCAAGCCAAGCCAACTGCAGCATAAATCCACCTCAATCCAAGATGGCGCCTTTTGCGCAGGTGAAAAAGCCGATAAGATGGCCGATTTTGGCCCGCAGGTGACTGAAACTAGTCCGAAAAATCGAACCTTCGGACTTTTGAAGTCCGAAATATCCGTCGCGAATATGTATGCGCTTCTATGGGGCGACTGACCGTGCCTCATCGAGGTCCGAAATATCCTACAAGTCCGAATTATTGGAGTCCGAATTACCCGTCGGCTACTGTATTTGTTTATGAACAAATATTTGAGCATGATTCGATTGCAGTTCAACCCTTTTGTAACAGGCACATACCAGAGAACACATGTGAAAGGTCTTTCAAGTTTTCTTTATTTACCGATTTGTCCCTACTATGATGCTGCCACTCAGTTACTGAGACTTTCACAAGTGAAGGTTATAAGTATGTTGCACTAGTTTTAGTTGCAAAAGGACACATTATATTTTTCTTGACATATGGTGTTTCTGAAAATAGCACATGCCTTCCACTACACTTGAATGATGGCAAGTTTTTTGCACTGTTTTGCTGCAGAAGGGTGCAGTTGACCCCCCCTAGCTTGAATTTACGAAAATGGAGAAATATTCTAATAAATGTTGTTAAGAGATAAATGAAGTGATGAAATTTTCAGTGCAGTTACTGCTAAGTGGGAAAAAATTAAGCCTCCTCTCAAGTGTTATTTCACAGTGTGAACTCTGTCATGCAAACCGGGCACTTAATTGTAATAAAAAAGAGCTCTGTGTAGCACCACGGCAGCGCACGAAGCGCAGCTGACACAGGAGATCGTCTGCTTTAGGCGCATGTTCACGTTGATAACCATGGCCATAGTTATCGAGGAGGAAGTTGGGCAGGTGGGCTTCAAGGCTTGTATCTTCCACGTGTTCCTTACTTAGGTTTGCCCCTATTGAGTTGGGCGGCGGATTTGCCTCGTGTCCCGCTGTGAGTTCTTCAAGATCTTTGCCGTAAAATTGCCAAGCTCTGAAGCTGCGAGTGCGGGCCATGCATGTCGTCTGTCAGTATGGCACGGAAATTGTAAGCTACAGAGCAGCAGTGAGGGTAATACGCTAGCAGAGGCATGCTGTTGGTTGTGGCATACCATGTAGCACCTGTGGTCAGCAAAGTGTGTTGGGCATTATAACCTTTTCTGTGGCACTAGCTTTTTGTTACATTGGATGATGTCTGTCCAGTGTTGCTGAAGGCTGCTTATAGCTCTTGTGCTTTGAAAAAACTTAGGTGTTTTCAAGCACTAATGTGCCTATTTACATGCAAGGCTGAAAACAACTGACTAGATCGATGTTTGTAAACTTCAGAGCATAAATCTTTTTATTGTGTTTCTGTGTGTGTGTATGTCCTTAGCTGTTTCATTACATATGAAAGGCTGTTTTGTACTCTGTGTAGTAAGTCTGACTTTATATTGAGTGTAAGGTGGGGTTTATTCTGAGAAGCTTTCTAACGGGAGCAGGGCCAACAGCGGGTCAGCTAGTCCAGCCGAGAGCGTGTGCCAGGCGATGACCATGCAGCTCGCGCATATGCTCGTCGTCTTCTTTATAATGGCCCCCGGACAGAAGAGGAGCCATCCTGGCGACTTAAGGGGCGGACAAGACAGCGGGGTCGTAGCATCTCTTGAGGTGCTGGACATGTACAGTCTCACGGCCGCGGCGTCTGAGATCGGGAGACGGCGGGAGGGGCTCAACAATATAGTTCACTGGAGATGTTTGTTCCAGGACACGATACGGCCCTTGATATTTAGCCAGCAATTTCCGGGAGAGGCCCGGAGTACTGGAAGGTATCCATAGCCAGACAAGAGAGCCGGGAGAGAAATGTTGGGGACGTTGATCTTCATCGTGTCGCGTTTTTTGAAGGAACTGGGTAGCTGTCGTGAGCGACCGGGCGATCTGGCGGCAGTCTTCGGCATGCCTGGCGACTTCGGAGACGGTGGTGCACTCAGATGCGTCAGGGTGGTAGGGGAGAACAGTATCAATGGGAACGGAGGGATGGCGGCCATAAAGGAGGAAGAAAGGAGAAAATCCTGTCGTAGATTGCGTAGCAGTATTGTACGTGAACGTAATATACGGGAGAATAAGGTCCCAGATCGTGTGGTTCGAACCGACGTACATAGCCAGCATGTCCCCTAGAGTGCGGTTAAAGCGTTCAGTGAGGCCGTTGGTCTGAGGGTGGTAAGCGGTGGAAGTCCGATGGATGACGTTGCACTCACGGAGCAGAGATTTGATGACATCAGATAGGAAGACACGGCCTCTGTCACTGAGGAGTTCTCAAGGGGCACCGTGTCGAAGGATGAACCGACGCAGAAGAAAGGATGGCACATCTTGTGCCGTGGCAGCAGAGAGCGCGGCGGTTTCAGCATACCGCGTGAGGTGATCGACGGCAACAATGATCCATCGTTTGCCAGAAGCAGTGTAGGGGAGGGGCCCATATAAATCAATGCCAACGCGGTCGAAAGGGCGAGGCGGACAAGATAGCGGCTGGAACTCACCAGCAGTACGGGTAGTGGGTGTCTTGCGGCGTTGGCAGTCGAGGCACGAGTGTATGTATTTCAAAACGAAATTGTACATGCCACGCCAGTAGTAGCGGAGGCGGAGGCGCGTGTAAGTCTTGAAAAGGCCTGCGTGACCGCTTTGCAAGTCAGTGTGAAAACATGAGCAGATATAGGACCGTAGGTTGCGAGGAATGACGAGGAGCCATTTTCGTCTATCAGAATGATAATTACGGCGATAAAGCAGGTTATCTCGGATCTCAAAATGGGAAGCTTGACGGCGCAGCACGCGGTATGGATTAACCGCCGATGGGCCGGAGAGAAAGTCCAGAAGAGTACGAATCCATGGATCCTTGCGCTGTTCAGAAGGCATGTCACTGACGGTGGGAGATTGCTCAGGGGTTCCGATTTCGCAGAGGCTGGCAAGTTCAGCGGGGAGCGGGGAGCGAGACAAGGCGTCAGTGTCCTGATGTTTGCGGCCCGACCGGTACACGACTCGGATGTTGTATTCTTAAAGACGCAGCGCCCAGCGCGCCAGGTGGCTGGAAGGATCTTTCAGACAGGAAAGCCAACAAAGGGCGTGCTGATTCGTAACGACGTCGAAAGGACGGCCGTACACGTAAGGGCGAAACTTGCCTAAGGCCCACACAATGGCGAGGCGCTCTTTTTCAGTCACAGAGTAGCGAGACTCAGCCTTTGTAAGTGTGCGGCTGGCATAGGCAATGACATATTCGTTGTATCCATATTTGCGCTGAGCGAGCACTGCACCGAGACCAATACCACTGGCATCCATGTGAACTTCAGTCGGGGCCGCCGGGTCAAAATTACGCAAGATGGGAGGTGCCGTGAGGAGACGACGTAAGGTGTTGTAGGCGTCGTCGCAGGCGAGTGACCAAGCCGAAAAATCGACATTGGCGCCAAGGAGCTGAGTCAAAGGGGCAGCAATTGAGGCAAAGCTGCGAATGAAACGCCTAAAATAAGAGCAGAGCCCTAGGAAGCTGCGAAGTTCCTTAGTGGTGGAAGGTTTAGGAAAGTCAGTCACGGCACGAAGTTTCGCTGGGTCAGGGCGTACACCGTCTTCCGACACAACGTGACCTAAAATTGTCAGTTCACGGGCTGCAAGGGTGCATTTTTTAAAATTTAGCTGCAGGCCTGCGTTTTTGAGGCATGTCAAGACGTCCCGCAGGCGAGATAGATGCGTTTGGAAGTTAGGTGAAAAGATAACGATGTCGTCCAGGTAGCACAGGCACGTCTTCCACTTGAGGCCACGCAAAACGGTATCCATCATTCGCTCGAAAGTAGCAGGAGCGTTACACAGGTTGAAAGGCATGACGGTAAACTCGTAGAGGCCGTCAGGGGTCACGAACGTGGTTTTGGCACGATCTGCAGCTGCCATTGAAACCTGTCAATAATTAGAGCGCAAATCAAGGGAAGAAAAGAGCTCCGCGCCTTGTAGACAGTCCAGGGCATCATTAATACGGGGCAGAGGGTAGACTTCTTTGCGTGTGATCTTATTAATGCGGCGGTAATCGACGCAAAACCGAACGGAGCCATCCTTCTTTTTGACGAGGACAACCGGGGAGGCCCAGGGGCTGGTGGAAGGCTGAATAATGCCGCTCTGAAGCATGGTGTCTACCTGTTCTTCAATAACTCTTCGTTCAGCGGTGGAAACACCATATGGGCGCTGTCGCAGAGGGGCATGGGCGCCGGTTTCAATGTGATGCTCGACAGTCGACGTGCGCCCCAAACCGCTTTGGTGGCAATCGAAGGACGAGCGAAACTCCTCAAGTAGCTCAAGAAGCTGGGTTCGCTGAGTTGGATGTAGAGTGGCGTCGATAGAGCGAAGGAATAGGTCGGTCAACAATGGGGCGGGCGCAGGAGTAGGTGAGCTGAGGGCGTCCATGGCGACCGGCGTTGATTCTGCGGCAGCGTCGGGATGGTTGAAAATAGAATCAAAGAGCTGCACGGTGCCGACGCATTCTCCATGGCGCAAAGTGAAGGGGCTTGAAAACGGGTTGAAGACCCACAGTGCAGTGAGTCCGGCGGAGAAAGTGAGCAGGGCATAAGGCAGCGGCAGACAATGGCGACGCAGAAAAGTAGGAGACGGCGTGAAGAGGGCACTGGCATCGCGAACACAAGCACAGGAGAGAGGCACAATCACGGAAGAGCACGCAGGAATATCGGTACTGTCGGCGACGAAGCTTTAGCAGGAACGGGGGCACCGCAAATTTCAGTCTCTGGCACGGGATTCGGCAACGTGGAGAGCGCTACTTGAGCTCGAGCACAGTCGATGACCACGTCATGAAGCGATAGGAAGTCCCAGCCCAAGATGATCGAATGCGAACATGACGGCAGAACGATGAACTCAACCAAATATAAAATGTCTGCTATGACTACTCGAGCAGTGCATGCTGCTAACTGCTGGATGAGGTGTGCACTTGCAGTCCGTAACGACAGGCCAGAAAGGGGCATCTTCACTTTCTTCAAAGATCGGCAAAGCGCTGCATCCATGACAGAAACCTCAGCGCTGGTGTCCACAAGCGCCATCACAGATACGCCCTCTACAAAAACTTTGATTAAATTGGCGGCGGACAAACGAGGCCTTTCAAATTTTGACGACTGCGCAGTTCTCGCCTCAGGAACTGCGGCATGTAGTTTTCCTCTTGAGTGGTCGAGGGACGCCGTCGCATCGGAGAGATGGAGCGTCGACGTGGTGAAGGCTAACGGTGTCCAGAGAAGGCGGTGTGCTCAGGAGACAGAGAACGGCTTAGGGGCGGCTCAGCAGGAGGTAAGTACTGACGCTGGGACCAGTAACCGGAAACTTCAGGAGGTGTTCGTGAGATGTTCATGCGTCGACGGCAAAGCCGCGCCACATGACCTGGCAAGCCGCAGAAGTAGCAGATTGGGCGGTTGTCAGGCGTGTGCCAGGAGTTTCCCAGTTGAGCAGGCGGCGAAATAAAAGCAATGGGCTCTCGAACGGGACCAGGAGGCGGAGCATAGGTAGGTGGACGAGGTCGCGCAACAACGTCCGCATATGTCAGCGGGGCCGCAAGAGGTGTGGGCTGAGGGGTCTGCGGGAGAGCTTCAGCGACCTGTTCTTGAATGATGCGCCGCAAATTCGGAGTTATGTGTGGTGATGGCTCTTGATGGCGGGAAATAAGCGAGAGCTGGCGAGCAACTTCTTCTCGGATGAAGCTCTTGATGTGCGGTAGGAGCGATGACTGGTCTCTTGCATTGTTCAGGCCAGCAAGCGAGTTGACGTTCGTGGTGTGTTCGCGTGTCAGAGCCCTCTGCTTGCGTAGTTCGTCGAAGCTCTGACACAGGGTGACGACTTCCGCGACGGTGCGCAGGTCTCGCGCCAACAACATCTGAAAGGCGTCATCAATGCCCTTGAGAATATGCCTGATCTTGTCGGCTTCGGGCATCTGAGCGTTCACCCTCTTGCACAGATCGACGACATCCTCGATGTAACTCGTGAAGTTCTCGCCAAGCGCTGTTCGGCACGGAGTTTTCTGACTGCCGGGCGGCCGAATACCTCTGAGAAGTTAGATTTGAAAACAGACCATGATGTAATGTCCGCCTCGTGGTTCCGATACCACAGATTCGCAACGCCCGTAAGATAGAAAATCACATTGTTTAGTTTGGTTTCCACGTCCCACTTGTTGTATGCGCTCACCCGCTCATACGATGTGAGCCAATCCTCAACATCATGGTCGTCTGTGCTGCTGTAGATAGCGGGGTCTCGCTGGCGGAGAGAACCAGCACAGATGACGGCGGCCGGGCTCACTTGGACGGCTTGGTGGTTAGGCATCGCGGTAGGGGGTAGCATTCGGTTGCGGAGTTCCAGGGCGAGAGGACGTTACCCGGCACCTGCACCAAATGTAAGGTGGGGTGTATTCTGAGAAGCTTCATAACGGGAGCAGGGCAAACAGCGGGTCAGCTAGTCCAGCCGAGAGCGTGTGCCAGGCGATGACCATGCAGCTCGCGCATATGCTCGTCGTCGTCTTTACAATGGAGCCAGGAGCATGCACCAGGCGATGACCATGCGGCTTGCGCATATGCTCGTCGTCTTCTTTACATGAGGAACAAATTACTGCTGATTGAAATATCTCATGTTGGTGCACCACTTGAATGTATACAGTGGAACCCCGTTCATACGTTTTTCACCGGACCGGGGAAAAAAAACGTAACAGCCGGGAAAACGCAACAGTGAGGAAAGCTCCGAAAATGAATGAAAATGTGCAGTTTCAACTATAGACAATTTATTTACACAGATTGCGCTTAAGACTTAAAAAAGTCCAGAATGGTGGCTTGCCGTTTTTGCCACGAGCCTGCTTTGCTTTCGGGCCGAAGAGTGCGGCATTCCCCTCTATCTCGGCACGCTTCGAGATGATGCTGTAAAGCGTCGAGGGTGGGAGACCAAGGTCCTTGGCAATGTCGACTCTCTTCCGCGCTGGCTGCCTGTCAACTGCATTTAATGCATCCAGCTTTTCCTCAAGGGAAAGCGCCTTCCACTTGCGCGACGCCGTCTAAGCACAAGTTCGATGTTCACGAGGCTTAATGCACAATGACGATAGCATGATAGAAGAGGAGTCGACCCGTTCAACAACCATGCGGCGACCGTAAAAGTGAGAGCATTTTTCACGAATGGCCACCTAGTAGCGGCCTCTCGAACTGGCGTGCGGCTTCTTGCAGCCAGTTCCATAGCCAAGCCCGGCCAAAACTCGCCAAAAGTCAAAATGGCGGTTGCAGCGCGTTGCCTACTTCAGCCCAGGCGTGTTCGGGGTGCTAAGTTGCGACGTATCATGCGGGAATGTTTTCACAGCTACTACGTAATGACGGGGTTCCTTATACATTGGATCCTATGGAAGCTATGCCGGGACCGGATGAAAATGACGTAGCAGCCAGGAAAATGCAGCAGTGAGGAACGTAACAGCGGGGTTCTACTGTATAAAGGTTCATTTTTGCTTTGATTTTCTCTCAGCAATTGTGAGAGGCGTTTGAGGCTGGACACTTCAGGCTAATGGAGCTGTGCCAGCTGAAAATACTGCCCTCTGTAGTCCAGCTGGCTTGACAGCACAGCTGTAAGAAGCGTGCATAGAATGTTCTGCAGTTAGCGTGCTGTGATAAATTTCGTGAGGCAGTCATTTTCAGCAGCAGTTCTCCATCTGCCAGAGCAGTTGTCGAGAAGCAGCGGTGACAAGGGAGTATGCGTGACCGAATTTGCAGCTGGTGTTGTAAGTTCTGGGTCAAAATGTTCTGTGCTGTGTGTGCGAAATAGAAACGTGCTCCATGTCAGTGGCGATACAATTGGAGCATGCCGCAAGCCACCGAATACGGTGGCCGAGCACTGCTGGCCTATAAGGGCCTCTGACCATTGTGATGCCGCAATGCAATATGCACACATGTGCTTATGCAAGTATGAGTGCTAGGGCTGAGTAAAAACATCTCAGAAAGCCATTTCTGAAGATAAATGGTAAGAATAGTAAAGGGCAGATCTATAAAGTGTTTTCAGTACCCAAGGGTTGAAAGTTGCACTTTTTAATTGTAATTTTTTCTTTTCTCCCAGGCAACTGACATGAATGAAAACAGTGAAGACACGGCAGACTTTGAGGCGGCTATAATGGCCAAGAGGCAAATGATCGTCCAAGAAGGCAACACTGAATCAGACACAGGTAGGTAATTGGAGCATTATAGTGGCCATATACATTTGGAGCTTGGCAGGTTAGCATTGATGCTATATGAGGTTTAGAGTAGCATGGCTATTGACTGTTTTTGCAAGCCCTGCCTCTATATACTGCCAGCTCCTGTAATGAACTGGATTTGAAGAGAATTCTTTTCATTTTTATTTTCTGTGAGAAGTGGTACAGTGGTATGGCTGGCTGCAGCCAAATTTTGGTTCTCTTAATAGGACTGACTGGTACTGTGCCAAGCTTGCAACAAACTCTTGGGTCTGAGGCATAGTGCATACATCATATTTACTCATGTAATGAACCCACTTTTTTTGCAGAAAAATTAACATCAATTTGGGGGAAGGGTTCATTACGTGGGGAAAGGAAGTTTCTACACATTTCGACGAGTGTGTAATGCGAACGTTTTAAGTGTCATCTGCGTGATAGGGGTTAGGAATTTTTCCTCCCAATATCGAGCTTGCCAAATCGCTTGAGGGTCTGAAGTTCCTGCTTCCTCCATAGCATTTCAGTGTAGAGGATGTTATGTAGCATTCTGGTTTTAACTGCTACGCTCATAGACTTCTCCTTACAATCGGTGGCAGGGGTATTGCCGTCCTCCAGACCGGCTGACCGCCCACATCTGTGACCATCTGCCCACCTCTTATTTCCCCTTGGTGGAGTCTGAGGGCTTCAAGTTTGCTAATGCTGCTCATAGGAATCACTGTGGCTTTATATCGCCGAATGCAAAAAAAGTGTTGGGAGTCGTCGTGTGTGTCAAGGCTGTCTGGAAGCACTTTTTGACATGTGCAGTTGAGTTATTAGGACAGATGTTCACTGTATGATGGAGCCTTTCCTTGATAGGAGGTTTCACCTTCTAAGTCACTTGATGTAGTTAGGTTTTGATGGAATGCTGTCTGGTAAGGTAGTAGCATAGTAGTAAAATCTTGGGTTTCTGACAATGTCTAAATATTAGTTTACATTTTGTATCAATGGCTTTCGTGTTCACAATGTAAACTGTCCATGAAAGATACACCTTACATAGCTCTCAGTAATCGTAATGATTTTGCATAAACTGGGAGAAGATTTCCGTTCTGTTTAGTGTGTGTGTGGTACCGTACTTACCCAGTTCTAACGCGCACCCAATTTTTATAGTCAACCAGAAAAAAAGGTTACATCCCCCATTCTAGCACGCGCAAATTATTTGTGATCAAGAAAAACGAAAAACTTGTGCGCGAGGAAGGGGAGATTTATTGCCGAACTTCACTCTTCATCGCTTTCGGATAACTCCTTGTCGCTTTCGACCGACCACAACATATCGTCCTTGGTGCCATCCAGCGCATTTGCGATGCCACACTTTTTGAATGAGCGTTCCACCATGGCCGATGAGACTGTGGCCCATGCCTCGGATGCCCATCCAGCAAGCGTCTCCTAGGGCACACGCTTAAGCCTATTGTTCGGTGTGAACGGCTGGGTGCTAAGCCACTCATTGTACAGCACACGAACTCGATCCTTCACTGGCTTGTTCAAGCACACGTCGAGTGGTTGAAGCTGCGCTGTCATGCCTCCGGGTATAACGACGAGGTCAGTATTGCACGCAGCAAGCTTGTCTTTAATGCGCTGGTCAAGATGACACTTGAACGCGTCGAGAACGAGCATAGCGCGAAGCCCAAGGCTTTCCCCGGGCCTTTTGCGCCACACGCAATCGATCCAGTTCACGACCATGTCGGTGTCCATCCAGCCTTTCTCGTTTGCTCGGACGATGACTCCTGGAGGAAAATTCACTGCCTTCGGAAGCGTCTTTCGTTTAAAAATGAGGAATGGCGGCAACTTGTGGCCATCGGCAGTGCAGCAGAGCATCACAGTTACTCGCGTCTTCTCATTGCCTGTCGACAACACACGCACTTGCTTCGCCCCCTTCACTTCAACGGTCGTGTTGACGGGCATGTCAAAGTACAGTGGCGTTTGGTCTGCGTTGGCGATTTGTCCCAGCTGGTAGCCATGTATGTGCCGTAATGAAATCACATATCTCTGAAAAGCACAAAGCTTCTCCTCAAAGGCTTCTGGCAATTTCTGACATATACCAGTCCGCCGGCGAAGCGAAAACCCTTTCCTTTTCATAAACTTTGATATCCAGTTTCTGCTGGCCTTAAACTCGCTCGTGGACAAACCGCGATGTCTAGCCAGCTCCAGCACTGTAACTTTAAGCATTTCAGTTGTGACCGGCATTTGGTCCTCTTGGAGTTTTTTGACGAAGTCCACTAATGCATCCTCAATTTCAGGGAATCGGCCTTTCCGAGGTCTGTTGAACCCTTTGCGGGTAGACTTACTGAGGAAGATGCGGTCTTTCTGCTTTCTCCTCTCCTGAACACATGTTTCCGGCACGCAGTAAGCACGTGCAGAGGCTCTGTTGCCGTCGGTCTCTGTGCACAAGATGACCTTTTTCTTAAAGCCGGCCTCATAGTGGAAGCGGCGGACCTTTGGTGCAGTCCCTGCCATCTCAGCCAGGAAGCGCGTAGATGCGACGTTTGCAATGCTGCTACACAAAAAAAATCCGGGCTCCCAGCTTCAACGAGCATTGCTGCTGACACAGGCAAAAACAAATGACTTCGGTGCCATCTTGAAATGGCAATAACGATGGGTGGGACGAAATTCGCGCTGTTTCGGTTTGTATCCGATTCTAACGCGCATGCTACTTGAGGGTTTATTTTTTCGGAAAAAAGGTGCGCGTTAGAATCGGGTAAAGTACGGTATTATCAAAGATTCAAGGCATGACCGTGCTGACAGATTTGTTTCTAAAGCAACGATTTCCTTGCTATCCTAGCCTATTTCATGCCCTGTTTTTTCAGTGTGTACTGACATGGCACTTAAGGCTGTGTGATTTGTTTGCATCATAACGGTGCTGCTTTAGTTGCCTCCATAGATTCCCTGCCTCCTCTATGCAGACAGGTTCACAATTACCACGTGGTATCTTATACAATAGAATTCCTATAAGTGAAGTAACTCGGACCAGCAAAAATGCTTACTGTCTTTACTATATCAGTCGTTAGTGATGGCATGGCTCTGACTAAGCTCTCTGGCTGCTTACTAAGCACAAAGTGTTGATTTATGGAAGAAACAATTAGAAATACCGTATTTACACGATTGTAAGTCTACTCGAATGTATGTCGGCCTCCCCAAATCACATTTCCGAAAAATAAAAAAAAAATTCCGAGGTTGTTTAAGGTTGGCCTTGAATAGTTGAATGCGATAACATTATTCAACGGCCGCCGTTTATCGCCAGCCGCTATCGGCTGCCGCGCATGGGCGTTTCCGTGTGCACATTCCAAAACGAAAATGTATTAGTCACTGGACTACTCGTCCACACTTGCGCCATCGTCCTCACTATAGCGCTGCCGTCATGATCGCTGCTGTGTCCCACAGCACGTCGTTCTAACATCGTCATCCAGCGAAATCCCGCACTTCGCAAACAGCCACATTGCGACATTGCGTGGAACAGCAGAAAATTTTCCTCGCTGCAGCTACCACACCTGTATCACCCGTTGCGAACATCGAACTTGCGGCGCAGCGCACGGCTCTTCGTTTTTTCGGCTTAAAAAATTGCAGCCATCTTGAATGCAGCCGTGAACGAGCGCCGGTCGCTTGCCGGACCTGGAGCACAAATGATGACTGACGAAGCACTACATTAAAAACTTGTGAAATGTGGCCGGCAGTAGTCAAATGCGACAGAGCCAAAGAGAAACTACGCATGAATGGCATCGGCTCTTCCGTCGGCTACTGATGCTCCCTGCCACTGGGCCGCCCCGGCTTATCAGCAACCGCAGTCAGCAGCCACGTGTGGGGCGCTAGTTTGCTGCTTGTCAATAGCTGCCATCGGCTGCCGCCCGCATGCGCAGGGATGTCAGCTCTGCACGTTGACATAGCAGCTGCTCATGGCCAGCACCAAGAGCTATGTGACGGAGCCACGCAGAAAAAATGAAACCACGCTATAGCATGCCTGATATCTCGTTTGGCTTGCCTTTACTTATACAGTAAAATCTCGTTACTACGAACATCAGATTAACGAAATTTTCAGATTTACGAATTTTTTTAAAATCCCCGCCAAAATGCCTATACTTTCAATGTAAAAAACTTTCAGTACTACGAATTTCAAATTACCGAATATTTCAGAATAACGTATGTAATTTAATCTCGCATTCGTCGCAAAACGCTTCGTTATTACGAAGTTCCGTACCAAATCCCTGAAGCTGACGCCTGTCATCATCATCCGAAGCATCAGCTATGCGCTGGGGAACTCGTTGCAACGGATACAGCCCCAGCGGTATCGCCATCACGCGAGGCGGCGCGAGCTGCCGCCCGATACAAAGGGTAAGGCCATTATCATCCACCCAGCGTGTGGTCACATACGTACTGCGCAGCAGTCTTAAGCCTATTCAGCGCAGTGTCACCACGTCGACAGCGAACGTTAGGATCTGCGAAGTTATCGGCGCTGTGATTGTGTTGTGCATTAGCTTTGCTGACAATGAGTTCTCCTGGCCCCCGCGTTAAAAAGAAGCGACGCCAGTTTTCGCTTAAAGAAAAAGCGGACATTCTGTCGCAGCTGCTGGAAAAAAGCAAGCGGACTTGTGCAGGGAGCTTGGCATTACACCGTCAACAATAGCAACGATGTTCCAAGATCGGGACAAGATCGTAAAACTACATCGAGTGTTGCAGCTGGCTCCCTCAAGAAAACGTCTGCGGCTGGGCAACTACCGTGGACAGCGACTTTCGAATTATGTGGATAGCGACAGCGCGGCGGCTACATCCGCGGAGCTCACCACCGAAGACATCGTGAATCAAGTGCGTGAGCAAGACGATGCCAACACTGGATCAGCGCACGAAGAGGAAGAGATTGTTTCCAGCTCGGATGTCCTAGTCTTTCTAGAGAAGACCCGATCATTCCTCGGGCGCTGCAAAGATGTCCCCGATGACGTGCACAGGAAGGTCGAGGATGTGGAGACGTTCGTCCTGCAGCGTTTGTCGTCTACTCGCCAGAAGAAGATAAGACTTTTTCAAGCAATAAATTGTAGTTAAACTGTGCCCAGCGTTATCGTTTATTATTTACTTACCAACACATAAATCTGCTGCAAAGGTACCTAATTTTAGTTCTTGTGATGCATTACTGACATGAAAATAATGGTTTTTCAGTACTACGATATTTCAAAATAACGATTGAAATTCGGCGGTCCCGTGAAGTTCGTTGTAACGAGATTCTACTGTAGTGCGATGCTTTCGTTTCGATTGTAAGTCGACCCCCCCCACTTCGGACTTTCAAATTTAAAAAAATAGGTCGACTTACAATCGTGAAAATACGGTACCTTGCATCCTGCTCTTATCTTGTCTTTATGTGGTAATTATTTATTTTCAGTTATCACGTTTTTGACTTCATTTACATCTTGGAAGTACAGCATTTACATGAATACAACGTGGCTATAAAAATAAAAAGAGTTTGATTCCGTGTGCAAACCAAACCCTTGCATCATCACGGCGTCGTCTTTTACGGCGTCAACAGCATTTAAGAGGCAGTAAAGAAACATGCGACACAGTCAAGTGTGGCAAAACCACCTATTCAGTGCCGCCATGCCTCCGCTTCTTGCCGCTGCTTCCACGTGCTTCGCACTGCCGTGGTACGAATGCATGCTCTTTTCTTCCTTTCCCTACTCCTCACTGCACTTTTAATGGCTTTCCTTTCTCAGCGGCATGCGCTGCCTTCTTTCTGCGTTCATAGCCAGCGTTACTCTTTCAGTGCTCGCCGTGCTCTTTGCTGCACGGCCTCAAGGTCTTCTTAAAGTTGGCGTCTCCTCGTGGCTCTCGAGCTTGATGGGTGGTGAAGCCACGTCAAAGAGCGCCGTTTTACCGTATTCGGTATCAGTTTGCCTTGCAGTCGTAGACTTCGCGTTTGCCGCGATGCCATCATTCTGCGGGAAGTACCATCTGCTGCAAAAGTTTACAATCCACAGCGCCGTTCATTTCCATGGCGCGGTGAACTGTAAACTTTTCCAACAGGCGGTACATTGCCACGGCCAGACGCTCTTTACTATAGCTATTTCCTCGAGAAAAATATCTTTACTATAGCCTTAAAAAAAAATATGTGCAGTTGTCCATGGAAGGTGAAATGGTACCGCAGATTCACTTTACTGTATCGTGAGCTTTTACTATAACTGAGTTTAATATAGAGGATTTCTACTGTAAACCATACCTGAGAAATTTGAGATCGAGCATCTGTTACGCTGATGAGATGACCATTCAGTTTTGCTAGTCATGCACCTTGTGCTTTGAAGACTCGTAGGGTTTTGCTGAAATGTGGGATGCGAGGCACCACCGTGCATTTTGATTGAGATGATACGGTTGCATTCTGCATGTGCTCTGCATGTTAATACCGTATTTACACGATTGTAAGTCGACCCTTTTTTTGAAATTTAAAGTTCCGAAGTGGGGGGGTCGACTTACAATCGAAACGAAACCTTGAACTGCCAATAAAATCAAGAAAAACAATCTATCAGGGACGCTACTGCGGTGTTAGAAGTTTTTGTTTGCTCTACGGCTCCAAGCGTAGCATTCAGGTATTCCGCGGGCTTTTTGGCCAGGATTTTTCATTTTTTATTTTTACTGCACACACAGTTACCCACAGCAATGGTCAGTGCTACTGAACAGGATACCCGGGTTAGAACCCGACCGCGGCGGCAGCGTTTCGATGCAAGCGAAACGCAAAGGCGCCCGTGTGCTGTGCGATGTCAATACAGCAGGTTAAAGATCCCCAGGTGGTCGAAATTATTCGGGAGCCCTTCACTACAGCACCTCGTTCTTCCTTTCTTCTTTCACTCCCTCCTTTATCTCTTCCCTTACAACTGGGTTTCCGCCGATATTTGAGACAAATACTGCGCCACTTCCTTTCCCCTAAAACCAATTTCGTTTCATTTCACTCGCGGGAAGGGCCGCTGTCCCGCTGTTCCAATCGCGGAGTCTGTGCCAGCGCCCGAGAGTGTCGCTAGCTGATGGAAGAGCCGCTATTTCAGTGAATGTCGATGTTTGCTGGAAGAGCCAACGCCTCGACACTGATCACTCTTTGTTTGGTGGTGCTTGGAGTTGGTGCTTTTGACTCGAATGCTGGCCGCGTGTTTCGCCATGAGCTCTCCAGGTTCGAAAAGCATTCGGCGCTCATTCACTGCAGCGTTCAAGAGGGAGGCCATCATTTACGCCAAAGAAACTAACAACTGCGCGGCGGGCCGCAAGTTCGACGTTTCTGAACGGTTAGTGCGGGAGTGGCGGAAGCAGCGAGACAAAATTTTCGATTGCGACTCCAAGCGAAGTTTTTTTCGCGGGCCAAAGTCGGGACGCTTTCTGGAGCTGGAGGTCAAGCTTGCAGCGTATGTCACCGAAATACGTGATCGGTCCCTTCCAGTGACATGCGAAATGATCACGCAACAAGCCCGGGTCTTTGCTGCAGAAGCTGGATTACTCCGAACAGACTTCAAAGCCAGCAGGGCTTGGGCTTCGAAATTTATGAAGAGGGCTGGCGTCTCTCTTCGTCGGCATACTAGTGTATGCCAGAAGCTGCCTGCTGCTTACGAGGAGAAAGTTCTCGCCTTCCATAGGCACTACCTCAAGCTCCGCGACTCGCGGCGATACCTGCTCGGCCAAATCGGCAATGCGGACCAGACTCCCGTCTACTTCGACATGACGAGCAACACAACAGTGAGTGTGAGGGGAGCTCGCGAGGTTAAGCTTCTCACGACAGGAAACGAGAAACTTCGGTTCACTGTTATGCTATCATGCTTGGCAGATGGCACAAAGTTCTGACCGTACATCGTCTTCAAAAGAAAAACTATGCCAAAGGAAATGTTCCCGAAAGGTGTGATTGTGCGAGTGAACGAAAAAGGCTTTATGACGGACGACTTAGGTGTTGATTGGTACCGTCGGGTGTGGCTTTTAAGGCCAGGGGCATCCCTCAAAAATCGCAATCCGAACCTCCTCGTGCTAAACTCATTTCGCGGCCACCTTACCGCGAAAGTGAAGGCAGAGCTCCGAAAAGAAGATACAGATATGCTGGTGATTCCCGGTGGTCTGACGGGCAGCTGCAGCCGCTAGACGTTGGCGTTAACAAGCCATTCAAGGACTTGCTCCGGCGTGATTACGAGTGGCTGGCGCCAGAAGGGCGAGAACTTACGCCAACGGGGCACGTGAAGAGAGCCTCCCTGGCGGCTGTGTGCGGGTGGGTGATTTCCGCTTGGGCAGCCGTTCCACGCGATGTCGTGGTGCGGTCATTTAGGATGTGCGGGCTTTCCATGGAGGACGATGTGCTGTGGGATCGCAGCGGCGATGACGACAGCAGTACCACTGAAGATGACTCAAGTGAGGATGAATAGCCCATCTATGCAATAAATTTTCGTTTTTGAAGCGCTCCACCGGTGTTTTTTTTTTTTTTTCGGACATGCGATTGGGGGGGTCGACTTACATTCGCGTCAACTTTTTTTTTTTTTTTTCGGACATGTGATTTGGGGGGGTCGACTTACAATCGTGTAAATACGGTATTTCTTGAGCTGACTTCTGGGCACACTTTCAATAAATCCTTGTTGGGCATTCATTATGTTCCAAGTTGCTACTGATCATATCAAGTTCCTGCTTGAGGCTGTGCTCATCGGCCCGATGAACTGCTAGATGCACAAGTGACATCACATTTGAATGTTTGTGGATTGATGAATGCATCGATATGAAATTAAGGTACAGTCTAATCCCGCTAAAATGAAATTCAAGGTACCCACTAAATATTTCGCTTAAACGGAAGCTGTCTTGAAGTCGGGCCAGAGCATTGCCAGATTGGACTGGATAGTTCATGAATGTTTTTTTTTCCAAAAATCTGTCAGCTTTGGTGTTTCACAATTTTGAAATCAGCACTGGGTGTGATTTTCGTGGTACTCCAGAAACCTCGGACCATGGATGTATTCGCGTAATAAATGCACCCGCTACATTTGCTATCAAAACGCATACTTTTTTTTCCGCACACATTATAAAAGCACTTCCGCTTTCATCCTGCAAGAATTGGTACCGAGACCGTGCTACCTGAAGGAATTTTGGCGCAGACTAGGCGCATGTGCGCTCGCATCACTGCGCGTTAAATTGGGATCACATGCACCTCAAAATCTGTGCTTTTGATGACGTGCCAGGAATCTGGTTGCTCCAATTCTTCGCTGAACTTTTATGATGCGTGGTGCAAACATACCTGCAACGTGTCGTTCTTTTCAGACTCTCCTGGAACCTCTGTCGCACTTAAATTTACGCAGCAATGCCTGTACTAGGTCAGTGCCCAGGCTTATCAGAAAGGGAAAAACAAATAGAACGTTATCACAAGCTCGCCTGCGGCTCAAAAGTGAAACTACGGTGGACCATGGCCAGCATTCGGCTTTTTGCATTGACATGCTGCTCACCAGCACGCCGGGTGACATTGGACACTTGCTCAGTGTCGCTAGGCCTAACGTGCTCTGCAATGAAGCCTCAGAAAAAGTGCTCTGGAACTAGCCGCTGCTTATCATAAAACATTTAATTACCATCGACACGATAACTTCATACTGAAATGAATGCGGAACTGATTTTCGTTGTACCTTATTCAATGAAACAAGCAAAAAGGCCAAAAGCTGCCTTGGACCAATGAGTCTGAGTCGTTGGCAAAAGTGTCGCAGGCAGTCGTGCACCGCATCATATCATTATGCGCACATGTCTGTGCATCAATTCCGATTCTGCAGGGAGTGTCAGCTGCGCTATTAAAAGTGCGAACTGAATACGGCAGCCATTTTTAGTGAAACCAAACAAGATATTAACATATGTGGATGTGCAAAAAAGAAACCAGCTGCTTACTCAAAAAATATCTGTTGAAGCTGAACCTCGCTCTGAAAAGTGTTTGTTATGGAGGGAAATAATTGCATTGCCATGTATGGTTTGCTGACGGGGAATTGGAAATACTTCGTTGTGGCGGAAACTTGGTTGTAGCAGCGTCCGTTGTAGCATGGTCTGACTGTACCGTCCAGAATGGGTGGGCTTCCTGTTAATGCTAAAAACTGGGCTGGTGTATGAGCACCCAAAAATGGGTTCCGTCCGTTGTCTTCTTTCCCAACAGTGAAGTTAATGGAGGCTTCTACACTGTTCAGGGGATCCAGGAGGCCTCACGCTTGCCTCTTGTTTTGGATGCAGAAGCAGTAATCGACATACCTCAAAAACAATTTCAGTCATGATTGGAAAGACTTTCGCGTTGATTGCTAATGGAGCTTTTTCAACAGAAATCACTGCAGCCATAACGCTTCCGACTGTTTGCTTGTCCATCCATCGTACATAAAGTATGTGTTTTTTTATACAGAAGCTAAAAAGGTTGCAAAGCTTCATGACAGGGCATGCATTCTTGAAAAGCTAGGCCTTTGTTGAGAAGCTCTTTGCATGTGCCAAGTCGTTTGGAACGCTTGTAAAGAGATGTGCTGGCGTCACTCGACATGTGGAGCACATGTCGAGTGACACCAGCGCATCTTCGTCTTCTAGAATGATCCCGTTTGCTTTGTCGATGAAATGAGACTTGTTACGAATGGGAGCATTGGTTTTGTAGACCAATTAAGCATTCCTGTCTTGGGAATCTTGGGCACACAGTATATTGCCGGCACTGACCCATTCATACAAAAGAAGTGTTAATAAAGGTTCCTTTCACCAAAGGCGTATCCAAGCGCAAAGGTGTGCATGATAGTGCATAGGTATCCACACCTATGTGCTAGTGTTCGCTTTGTTGATGTGCAGATAAAGGGAGACACATGCATTGCAATTTCTTCCTGCATCCTACCCCTCCTGGAAATTTCATTGGAAATGAACATACTCTGGAGCATTATGTAACTTTGCAGATTGTGGGTGGTTTTCCTTGAAGCTAGCCCAAAATCCAATATTTGAATTTGGCTTATAGGAGGTCTTCCATCTGTCTTAAAAGGCATCCAGATTGTGGGCAAAAGGAAAAAACTACACTTTGGAAGCATTATCATTGTTTGCAGCCCATTTGGAATGGTTAATATAGTGCGTTTTTTGGACTTTTGTGGGCAACTACAGTTGCTGGTGATTCTGAGGCCCTGTGGTCACAGAAGCCTGCCTAAATGCTCCTTGCCCATCTATCATTGAGTGCTAGAAAGTCTTCAGATATTGAATGCTGCCCAGAAGGCACCATCATCAATGGAAGCACAATGGAAAAGAAAAATACTGAAGTTAAACAAGGCTAGCAAACAAACTTCCAAAGTGTTTTCCATGCTGAATGTTGACTGAAATGCTGGGAGTTAGCCCTGTGTCCTTCCATTCATTTTCTAGTGCTATACGACTGGTAGGTGTGCATTTAAATGAAAAAGGTTGGTTAGCTTGCTGAACTTGCTGCTTCAACTCCATTTAGTATCCACAGACTGATCATGAATAAACTATGAGGTAATAAAACTAATGGGCTTTAGCTACAGGTGACCCACACACACAAAGAAAACTGAGCATGCATATGTCTCATGTTTAAAGCAATAGATGTGGGTAGAAAAGCATGGCCCGATTTGTAGGGCATTGCCTCTTATTATAGTCTAGCCAAGCAGTGACAGGTGGCAGCATTATATGTTGATTGTTTCTCGTTGACTGGTGTGCACTGGTTGGTTGGAGCACCAGAACCAAATGTGACTGGTGCTTTTCCCTAACACTTGCTTTCTAATGTAGCATATAGTTAGATACAACTCAAGAACAAAGCGGCAGATGCCCCTCAAAGGACTTCCTCCAACTAATGGCGTCGACTGATTTTTGAGATGTCGCGGTTAATCCGATTAAGCAGTGGTTCATCCTCTTTCATCTTCCGCACCCTGCAATGTCACACTATCAGGCCCAAAAGGTTTAACCGCGTTGTCATGAGAATTGGTCGACACCATTGGCTGGAGGGCCTCCTTTGAAGGGCACCTGCTGCTTTGTTCTTGAGTTGTATCCGACAGTAGCACTGTTTTTTTCGTAGTGTGCAAAATATCAAATCCTTGCTGTACTACATCATATCAAGTTGCCTAACATATTTTTTCATACTGTAGTTGTAGAGCTGTGGAAAATTAAAAATATTCTGGTTAAAAAGGTATTAGTGCTGGAAATTTTACTGTTATTGCAAAAGACCCATAAAATATCATTAAGTGTACTGTTAAATTAATATATATGGTTATCCTGTTTGGTATTTTACATGCGTACCACGGTATGTGTGCCTTGCTTTATTTTTTAAGACATTCAAAAATTAGTTTGAAAGTTTTACCTACACAGTAGATTTAATGCTTAGATTAATTTAATGGATGTTCTGCATATTTTCAATCTGGGAATGGCAGACAGCCAAATATGTGATGAGAAGTGTCATAGGGCATGCCCTTGGTCTGAGCATAATGGAGTTAAATTAAGGTTAAATGTGCTGGAGAGCCTGGCTCATTTGGTATATGGGTGCTTTAACAAGTAGTATCAGAGAACACTCTTGATGTTAAATTTCCTTTTGAAAGAGTCAAGCACCTCATTCTCTCAAAACCATGAAAGGGCTCATTCTGGCTTGTTGACGAAATCAGTGCAGTGATTCTTGTCACAACCTGTCTGATGTGTATGCTCTCTGATGGCTTTTAAGATTAAAGGGCTCATTCTGGCTTGTTGACGAAATCAGTGCAGTGATTTTTGTCACAACCTGTGTGATGTGTATGCTCTCTGATGGCTTTTAAAATTTTTTTAGCCCCTATGTATTGATTCGCCTTAATAACAAAAATGTCAATTTGTTGCTCACTTTTGGGTCTGGTGAAGGGATTTTTCTGGGATTTTGGAGGCAATCTTTTCTCCAATTTATCCACTCAAAGATATGTATATGTTTTTACCTGGGCACTTTCATGCTGTGCTGGTTAGTAGCGGTGCACACAAAAGAACCCAACTTTTGGTAAAAAAAAAAAATGCTTTAGCATTAACTTCTTTTTTTTGCAAAGAAGCTTGACTATGTGTGTGTTCTCATTGTTTTTCTTGAAACATTTTTCGATTTGCACATATTTGCAAGCTTTTGAGTTGGCTGTTGCAACTGTAGCTCATAAGTCTCTATTTTAAAATTCCTATCAGGTCAAGAGAAAAAGAAGCAGTTGGATATGTTCTCGGAGGACATGTTTGCTGAGAATTATTCTGTAAGTGAAGACATTTCTTATACCAAACTTTTACTTTCTTGTGTTAGTAATGCATGTCTAAATGAGTGACTGCTTGGCTAACTTTTTAAAATGTGTGCTTCTAGAGTCCCAGCTCTGTTCAAAAGATTTCATCACGAGCCCAAGAAAACCCTAACCTTACAGACAATTGGGATGATGCAGAAGGCTATTATCGTGAGTATGCTGCGTGTTCATTTTTCCTGGTATTTTAGTGCGCTATTTTTGGTACAAACATTATTTGGCAATGCACAGGTATGGGAATCTTTCACAATAGCAGCAGAGCTGCTTTGGCCAAAAATGTTGCAAACTTGAAAGTGCTGTGGCTTCAAGCTCTTTTTGGTAACCGAAATTGACATAGCTTGTCTCGTACAGCATTTTATGAAAATCTGGAAGGTTACATTTGGCAGCTTTGCTTGACAAGAGCAACATTTTTGGTGCCACTTGCTCTGTTTTTGTGTATTTTTTGCCTTGTTATAAACTGAGGTGCATAATTAAGGCTTTGTGCATTTGTGTGTGTGTTGTGCAAGATGCTGTAATGTACTTTTTTTATAGCATTGCAGGTGCTTTTGAGGATATTCATCTATAATGATTGGTAATGAGAGGCTGGAGTCTGTACAGGTGCTGGTGCATTACTACATATAATTTTCAGTAATTTGCTCGAAGTTTGACGTTTTCAAGACAGCATACTTCATTTATGATGATAGCTTGCATTGTGGGTGGCAATTATTGTGTCTGATAAGAATGTTGTGATACAGGACAGGCATGAGGGTGTTTCAAAATGTAACAGCTAAACATCTTGAGGCATATGTGGTGTAAGGTGGAAAACCAATGACATCAGTACATGACATGTCATGTGTCCACATTATGACTCTGGCTTTTAGTGTATTTTGTTACCGGTACAGCAACTTCTGTATTTCATGCTATGCTCTTTAAGCAGGACTATACTAAGCCACGGTTGCACTTCTTCTTGGGCCTTGTCTTCACCCAATTACTCTGTTTATCTATGTGTCCTTTATCAGTCTAAACAAATGGTAATCGCAGGCACCAAGATCCAGGCTGTATGGGCCGTGCTCCAAGATGTGGAATCGCAACTTCCGAATGGTGTCAAGAGTTGCACCAGCCGTGTAAGGGCGTGCGTTATCGTGATGATGAATGCCATTAGGCATAAGTCCGATCTGATAGTTTCATGTTGCTGGCTACAGCTGGTTTGCCGACACTGCACTTCATAAATCCCTATTCACAGTTTTACCCTTTTTTCTGGTAGTGATCCAAAGTGCGTTCATATACATATTAAGCCAAGAGTTGAGAATAAGTTCACTGCCGTTGTGAAGACATCCTGTTCTGTTTTTTACTCCTATGCACCTGAATTAATTGATTCCAAATATTATTTCATTAAAAATTTCAGTGGCCTTGGCTGGAACATTACTGATACTGCGGTGAAAATGCCGTTGCAGTCTGTGTAATATTATTTTGCACCTGCTGTTCAGCACTTTAGAGATGCACACTGGGAACACAAAATTGCTATATACCAGGAGTTCTTTATGACATTGGAATGCGCCAATCCTGTGTTGACACCTCATTCCCGAGACTTCCGAAAGAAAGTCTCGTTTTCACACATGCCGAAGTGGGATCCGGGAGGGGGGTCACCACTTGGCCATGTTTTAATAACAAACATGCAAGGACAGTCACAGCGCTTCTTGCGAGAGGCTGATACTTGCGTGTTTAAGAGTACATCTGTCCAGCCAAAATAGTCTTCTCTAAGTGCTGGAGGCATCTTCGTGCAAGTGTTGAACTTTTCTGGTTTTCATTGTCCAGCACTGACTGTGAAAATCTGATGGCTACTCATTGTCCCTGTGGCATCCAAACTGTTAACAGTTCTGCCAATTTATAGATGCTTCATTTCCACTTAAGCATATTTTGGCACTTACTAGTCAACCAATGCACTCACTCTAAAAATATGTGTCTTGCTTGAAAGTTTAGGATTCTCAGTATATTTGCTGCTGATGCTATCAGTCTGCTGTTACCTTTTGAAAAACCCTTTTAGCTTGTGCCTAGTTGTTTAGCATGGTTGTGTATGAGTACAAATCAATTATGTAGCTTTTTACTGTTATTTCAGAAAAAGTACTAGTCCAGTGCAAAAAGAATTACCCCGTGATAGTTACAGTAATTAGGGCATTGTTTTAGGTTGCACATGCCCAGAATTAAACAACCAGAATCTTAAGAATAAAACTTGGCCTCATATTGATGAGAAAAAAGCTGGAAATGAATTTGTTCATGCTGGATAAAGAATATCAAGAAATGAAAGTTTTGGGGGCGTTGTGTACAGCATAGTTTGTTATAAAGTGCATACATTAAGCAGGTCACTGGTTGTAATAACGATGCTGTGGATTGCATGTGAACATTGGTACTTTGTGGACGTTGTACCTGCAATATAATTTCACTTGCCACATAGCGCTAAACAGACACGAATGCAGTGAGACAAACAGGACGGGCGCCAACAACCTGCGTCCATGTCTGTTTAGTGCTATATGGCAAGTGAACAGTCACCAACTCGCCCAAGCTTCCATTCTGCAATATGTATAACATTTTCTACAGTTGGGAAGATAAGGGGTTTCTTTTGCAGTCAATTCCTCAGGGTAATGTAGATTAATGCTCATCTGTGCTTTTGCTTTAGTCTCCTCTATGCATGCTTAATTTGAAGAATGGCAGTGTTGCGAATTCACATTCACATGCAGGACATCATTAAGTGTCCATACGCATGTCTTCTGCAAAATCACACAAAGAGCAGGCATGCAGTCTTAATCTTGGAAATTCTTAGCGTTCACATGTCTTTGTCAACCTAAGTTTGTTGTTCATATTGGTTTCAGGTGCATTTGCTAACATTCGAACAGTAAGAATAGGGTACTTTAGTGTAGCATGCTGTGTGATCAGCTGCAGTGATTAACTTGTGCAATTAACACACTGTTAACACACTCTGCAAGTGACGCCTTGCAGAGTGTGCTAACAGCACAGAGCTGTGGTAATGGTGACAAATGACATTCATGCAGTAGTAAACATTATGCGTCAAATGTGAACAGCAGTTTTTCTTGATGGAATAACATTACACAGTGTGATCGGACAAATGTTTAATGAAGTTTCAGTTGAATCTCGATGATATGAACACGGTTGGTACTAATTTCCGTATGATACGAATTCGTAAAATTCTCTGGATGTAGTGCGTTGTGTACAATGTGCAGAATTGCGGATGTTCCGAACGCTCTCCCGCACCACTACGGATGACATAATGTGCAAGTCACGACCGCACCCTTGAGCACTATACGCTGCCCATACATCTCTGATGCCGCAGTCGTTAGTCTTGCAATACGTACCATGAGTAGTGAGCGGCCCGTAAGTAAATCCTGTAAGCCGTGAACTGATCTGAGTGATTGCATTTCCCATGCTTCTGCATACGAATTTTGTTCGTTTTTGGAAGAAATTAAATTTCAGACGATACAAGCATTTTTCACGACCTCATGAGATTCATATCGAGATTTCACTGTAGTTACAAATAATTCATAGAATTGCCACCGCAACACAAATATTCTGCTCGTGCCTCAGTAACGGAAGAAAATACTATTAATCTTTAATACAGTAGTTCCTCAGGGATCCGTTTTGCTATCGGCATTGCTGTTCATGCATTTTCTTTGAGCTGTGCGGTCTAAGGAAGAAGAAGCATTAGCATGGTAGGCATGGGGTAAAGAAGCCGAGGTATTGCAAATTTATAGGCTTATATCTCGCTAACCATTCATTCTTTTGCACTCAGATTTTTAAATGTTTTGTGAAACGCCTATCCAAGCTCATATCCCCGGCATAAATATTATTGAATGCGTAGACGCTCCACTTGAACGCATTTTTGGCATGTACGATTTTGACACCCCCAGGGCTCAACGCTTGCCAGCGGTGGCCTTTGAGTGATGATAGGTAATCTTTATGGAAGAGAATCTGCTTGTATTTTTGCTGATGCGCTTATAATAGTATGTTTGTTGGACTGCTGACATGAATGCTAATCATAGCAAATGGATGAAATATTCAAATTAACTTTCTGATGAACTGGAAAATAGAAATTTTCTCTCATACAAGGCGAATGTTTGGATCGAGCCTGGAAATGACAATGCGGATGTCGGCGAACAGCAACCGGAGCTGAGGAATAGTGAAAATAAATGCATGCCTGACTGTGCTTTTATTCCTTTCTTTCTACCGCTCTTCTCCTCCTGTGAGCATCGGCAGTGAATGCAAGAAGCGACCAGGGTATTCGCAGTGCAACTCGCACACCGCCACTCATGCAGCACGTGTTGCGCACCCTCGACGCTAGGAGCAATGCACCGTGTTTGGCTATGTTTTCTTGAGAAAGCGCATTTGGTGCGCTCATAAACAGCTTCTGCTATCTCTCCGGCCTAGAGATATCCGCAACACATAAGCCTATGGATGAGAGGGAATTTCTTGTCACCTGTAGAGAACAGGATTTGTTCAAGATAGAGACACGGCAGATTATCTTCCAGTTTATGAATTCTTCTATAGTAAACAGCTGGTTTGAAAACAGGCGCAAGCCAGATGCACTGTGCCTCGCGCAAGCTTAGAACTTAGATGTGCCGAGCTTCGCGCTGGGCGTTATGGAAGCGCATCATGAAGCTCGATAGACGAGTGCGTTACAGATTTGGGGAAAGCCTCCATCTTGCCCACAGTCGCCTTCCAGGAAGGCTATGCAAGTTTTCAACATGTGTGTTCTTGATGTGACGTACACAAGCTGGAACCTAAGCATGTCATCAACAAGAACGAGGTGGTATGATACGAAATGGAAGGTAAACAGGGGAGAGCAGTGCCTTTTGTGGCAACTGCAAGATCCGTCTATCCCTAACAGTGTAAAAAAAAGCTTCTTTAGAGTTCACCACACTGAGAATTAAGAAATTTTTCAGTTCATTCATTTGTTTTTGACTGCAGTAACCACAACGGTTCCTTTCGTATTTTACACCCACTGAGCCCTGATGTCCGATTTTGACACCATACCTGTAAATCAGTTAATACTTGCACCATGAGCTTCAATTTTTTACTAAGTGATTATGGGGCCTTAGGCATTATAAAAACACGCAGCAAAGAAATTACGCCCAAATTAAAAAATCCGTGTTCGAAAGCGCTAACTAAAGAAATTTGAAAATGCTTGTTCGTCCCTTGAATACATACATACCTGCATACTACATTGTAACTGGAAACTTGGTGATGCTGCCTTCGACCGGTGATTATGATTCAGGTCTGTGGTGTGCCCGATAAGAAAGGTGGGCAGTAAAGATGTGCGACATTGATTTACAGGAGTGCAAATCGGCATGGCACAATAGCAGTATGGATGTTGTAATGGCTTGCTGTAATGGCATATACCATTACAGCAACTATAGGTGGTATGCCCGAATTGGGTCCTGTTGTGGGCCTTATTCGTGGCAGTCGGGGGAGCTGCAGTACTGCCGTTGCTGTTCCTTTTTTCCCCCAAGGGAGGGTGAAAATCCTGGAAGCTCTTTTTGTTGGCTCTTTGCGGCCACATAAATTGCTTTCTAGGTAGTGTAGCTGGTGTGATTAGTAAATGACGGACTAAAACCCTGGAAGTGAGCTTCCCACACAACCTGAACATTGCAACAATCATGATGCATGTCTTATATTTGGAGGAGTGCTCGCACACCTGATGCGGGAGTGAGTGCGATAGGTTCACATGTTGTGTATGGTTATGTTTTTGTGTCAAATAAAACCACTTACTAGTAAACAGAAAATTCACTCTGTACACTTCACTCTTATGTTTAGTTTGGAGTGGAGTGCTTGGATTCATAGGCTGATGGTCACGTTTTTTTCCTCACTATGCAGGTGTTCGCATTGGTGAAGTCCTGGACACTCGTTACACTGTTTATGGCTACACAGGTCAAGGTGTCTTCAGCAACGTTGTGAGGGCAAGGGATATGGCACGAGGCAATCAGGATGTTGCAGTGAAGATCATACGGAACAATGAAGTGATGTGAGTGAATGTCTCCATTTTTTCTATTCGACTAGTACTTGTTTTTATACTATAATTCCTTTTTCACATGCTACTAATCGGTCTGATGGCAGCCACAGGAGGGTTTGAGCCATGTGTCATTCTGAAAAGGTATTTACGGCATCAAAATTCTGTAGCTGTCAATGAACAGTATGTACAAGCACATCTTTTTTTATGTGCAAGAAAACAGCGCCTAAATGTCGACAACTTTAAAAGATATGGCCTATGCTCATTGTTTGTGGGATGTATGGTGTGTGGAGCTTTAAAAAGGTAAGTACTTCTGGGCCTTGCTAATGCAAGGATGCATCAATACTATATTTACTCATTTCTAACTCTCGCCTTTTTTTCTGGAAAAAAATCGTCTAAAATGACATGCGCGTCAGAATCGAGTATGAGTATATTACAGTCGAAGTCATTGCACTTTTTTTTTTCAGACCTTGAAAAGTGGGTGCGGTGCGCACTACAATCGAGGGCGCGTTAAAATAGAGCAAATATGCTAACTTGGGAAAGAATTTGCTTAGTTATATGGTGGCTATGTTCAGTGTCCTGTAGGGACATTCACTGTAACTACTTTTCATTTAATCAGGTGTGCAATGAGGTAAGGAAAATAAAAGTTCAGGGTTAAGGTAGGAGTTGTGGTGATAGCCTATTTTTATAACCTAACATTCTGAAAGTGGCCAGTTTTGGGACTAAAGTCATGGCAGATTAAAAGATGAAGAATGCTGAGAAAAATTCAGTAGTGGTAAGATGTGTTTAGTTTGCTCCGAGAGTAAAGTCATGACGAGGTCCCATATTTTGAAGCCATCTTCTTTGGGGATCAGCTGCATTTTGTATTTCACTCTTTTTCTGTTGCTTGCCTGCTTTTGAGTACGAAAATAAAACAGTGTATGAGACTTATCTAATGTGTCAGTGAGAAATTTCTTTCTTAATCCGTTAAGACTCAAATTATGTATGAATGGAAGAAAACAAATTATTCTCTCCACATTATACTAGCCAATGTACCCACATTCAAAAGGTAATGCCAAAATTTTGTTAGTTCTGCTAGAGTTTTAAAAAACGGTATGTCAACCAATGAGCAACGTGTGAAAGAACAAATCGAAGGTATCGAAGAAACTTTAAGGTCCAGAGGCTATAAAGAATTTTTATTCAACAAATCTCTTCCTATTTTAAAGTGTAAGTTGTGTGGTTTAATGTCCAGAAGCGACACATGGGCTATAGTGATGCTGAAGTAGAGGGCTCTGGATTAAATTAGACCACTCAGGGATCTTCAACGTGCATTATCATAACACTGTACACAGGCACGTTTTGCGTTTCACCTCCATAGATATGTGGCTGCCACAGCCAGGATTGAACCCGGGTTCTCCGGCTCAGTAGCTGAGCACCCTAACCACTGAGCCACTAGGCAGGTTGTCTTTTTTCCCTGCAACATTTTTGAGAAAACAAGGAACGAGGTTAGACAGTCGCTGGAAGTCGCACACTCGCACCTCCTTTTTCTCACAGCTTGCTCACAGCAACGCCCTACACTTTGATTTGAAAATTTCGTCCACTGCGAACATGTTATCAAAGTTTGTATCTAAGCTCCATGCAGTAATAATCACATGGCATGCAATGGTATGTCGCATATTCTTGACACTGAGCATTAAAGGGTTCAGATTACCGTATAAACGCGTGTAAGGGCCGCACATTTTTTTTCCAGATTTGGGGGCTAATTTTCGAGGTGTGGCCCATACATGCGATTTTCGGGGGAAAAAAATCTTTTTCTTAAAGTGAAAACACACCAATAAGGAAATCAGCGGCATTTATTCTACGTTCAGTCGCCACTCGCAATGTATTCCGACCCCGATCTGGCGCTGTGCTAAAAAGTTCTAGACAACCTAGCTGTGCTCTGGTTGCTCTGGTGCACGTTTATTCAATGCCTCCCGAAGAACATGCCTCAAGCATCTCCTAGATTTCAATGGGCCCCGAGATCGCCTCAACATTGCGCAGACTGGCTGCTAGGCGGAGCTAAAAGAGGACCCTCAATTTCGGTTTCAATGGCTGGGAGACTGTGATGCGCGGCGCGCGATCATTCTGTTTCTTCCTTTTTTTCGGGCTTTGAGCAACAACATTTAGTTCATTAACAACAAAAAGCATGTTTTTGGATGTCTCAGAGTGCAGAAAATGCTTAAAAAGTCTAAGCTGACTTCCACATATTACTGAAGAGGATCATCAGTTTCGATTTCGAAATCTAAAAGCATGCTGTGCACCCCGTTCTAGCATGCCGTTAGGATTTGTCTGCTGCATAACCAGTAACTTTTGGATGGTTTACGACAAAAGGCGCATGTTCGAAGCATCCATATTGCAGCAAGCAAACGTTGGCAGCAAGTGCTTGAAGTGGCTAGAAATGCCGCATAATAAGTATTTACACTGCATGATGCATGGTTGTATATATTGTACTGTTGCCAATGGCAAGAAATAAACTACTTCGGACAAGCAAAAAGGGAAAATAATCCATGGGATAGAATAAGGACAGGAGGAAGTCCGGAATTACCTGAGCTTTCAACTGTAGCCAGGTGACCCGTGGCAAAGGAGAACTGCATGGCGCTCAATGGATGAAGCCGGAGACATCGCGGTTACCTGCCTGGGGAGTTGCTGGCCCGCAGGGGGCACATCCCTCATATCTAATAGTCTTAGAACTTTGCGAAGCGCGTGTCTGTTACAATCTTGCTGCAGAGCATTGCGAGAGAGGTTTCGATCGGGTGAAGCAGATCTTGGAGGGCAGCCTAGCTGCGCTGTTTCTGGTCATTTAATTTCTCCGACGAGATTTCGCCGAATGGTACCTCCTTCAATAACGTTGACAAATTTCAAATAAACCCATGCCCCTCTTCTCTATTCTTTCCACAAGAAACACAGCTCACTAGGTTCCTGTGTGATGCACACGCGCACAGTGACGTCGGGAGTAACACAGCAGGCCTGACTGACCGGATCTCTCCGAATGACAAACAAGCACGTCCATTGATGAAATGACAACTGGAACAAGGGGAGTATGAGACATGGCGAGCGACTTGTGAATATTAAATAAACTGCGCTTCAATGCGCAGACACTTGCACATTTACAAGGAAAAATGGCATGCGTCGGTGCGATGAAGGTGGCGGAATTCGTTTCTTACTGCAGTTTCAAGAATTTTCGGGAAAGAGGTTTCTTGTACATCTTCGCAACTGCGTTCTTGTCTATTATGTCAAGTGCATGGTTTGTTAGCAACGGTTTGATCAACTTCTTGCATATAATATGCCGCTATCCTTCTTTTCACAGATCAGGACAGGGAAACCCACGATTCTATTCACACTGTAGAGCGACCATGTGTCCAGTGGCCTTTGAAGATGCGTTCAGTCTTTTAGCATGATATCGACGAAGTTCTTGAGGCCCTGTAACACTCTTAGGAGCGCTGACGTCGGTTAAAATAGTCCACCCCTGCCTTGGTGGGCAGCCAAACTGTCTACAGTAGCATTTCCTTGGCTGGAAATGCAAGTTGCAAACTGCAGAATAATTCGATGTTGTGTTTGGCTGCCAGTTTTTTCTTCGAATTACCTTGAGCCGTCTTTCCTGTAGTTCTAAGTCGGCAGGAATTTCATGGAACGAAACGTCAGACTTCTTGTTTCGCTGACTGGACATTCAAAACGGAACGCAACAGCAATGCAGTTTTCACTCGCTATTCCCTCCAGCAACTGCAGTCATCGACGCGTCACTTGTCAAACACTAACACTAAACACATCACGCAAATGATGTAAGAAACAGTGCACCAGAAGGCATACTTTTTGCAGCTACGGCAGTCACAAGAAAATTCTGCGCTGCCTGTGTGTCGTCTGCTAGAGGGTCGTCTGACAGTGCCGCCATACGGCGGACGCGCTCTCTACGGTGGGCAGGAAAACCCCTTACGCTTCAGGCATGCTCTTTAGGAGGCATTGGTTCATTCCACAAGAAGTCGCGCAGCTTTTCCGCTGTATACGCATAGCCATTGAGCAGCTCTTCTTCCAGTTCGAGAAAATTGCACGGATTTCCTCGAAAAGCGCGCTTTTTGCAGCTTGTGTTCCTCAACGCATCCTTTTGGTTCCGCCATCGTCGGACGCACTTCTCGGCCACGTCTAATTTCCTGCCCCCCACCCCCCGGCACGCTTGCCATGTTTGACAGCAAACTCCCAGCCGTGTAGCTATTAAGGTGCTTGCCCATCGTGCTAAAACTGCTAAAACTACAACGCTCGGCGGCAGCACACGAAAGCCACAAAACGGATTGGATCGGATTGGATGCTGATGCTGATATGGATAGCGGGAGCCGGTAGGCATAGACAGCGCCTCCTCTAGAGGAGGCGCTAGCATAGAGTTTCTTACGGTGTCTACGACTGGTCGCTTTAGATCGCTCTAGAGCGCTCTGAGAGGCAACCGTGCATTCCACTGGTTCTTTCTGAGCGCTTGCCTCCAGCTCGGAGCGCTCTGACGTGCTCCGAGAAAAAAGTCGGAGCGGCTCCGAGATGAGTCCACGTGACAGAGCCACTTCCGCCATTTCGCAAAAGCGGTGCGAGGCCTCGGCATCCCCTACGTGTAGGCTGAAGCAAGTGTAGGCTTTTGACGCAGTAGTAGCGTTCTTGCCGTGCTGTGTTTTGCGTGTGCCGAGCTGTGCGAGGCAAAATGTCCAAGAGACGCCGGATAACTACGCTAGGAACACAGCCTGTGTTGCTGTCGCATGACAACAGCGATTCCAGCAGCAGCTGAGACAAGGACAACAGTGCTATCCACAAGGCGATGTTTGAAAAATGAGCGTCAATAAACTCTAAAGTACCTACCTGCAAAATTTCAAGTTCTAATTCAACCTCCAGCTACTAAAAATGTCATATATTTTATGCTTCCGAAGTTCCAAAATGGCAATTTTGGAGCAAAATTTGTCGGAACTTTGTGCCGGTCGCTTTCTGCAACTGCATCTCCAATGGCCGCCATCTTGGTCTTGTTTTAAAGCTGGCGCTCTTCCCTACATTCTGATATTACTATTGTAAAATCTCGGAATGTCCGCATTCCACCATTTTCTGAGGCCTCTACAGCCGACTTCGAATGGCTGTCGCACGCAGTTAAAATGCAATTGTCTCCACTTCGTGTTTTTTTCCAATACGACTCTCCTTACAGAAGTTTTTGTTATGTTTTTATGGTGCATTTTCAATTAATTTTATACTGTTCAATTCAAAAAGAACTAAACTGTGGATTTATGCTATTTTTTTTTTATGGCCGAGTCTAACATATGGTACTTTTTAACTGTAATGTCAATTAATTATATTTCATAATAATGGTGCTTCGACAGAATAAACATTTTTTATATGATGATGTACACCAATAACAATATATAAATGGCAGATCCTTGTCTACAGTTGCATTTCAATTGGAACCAAAATATATTGAGGAAAAGTGTCTTTAAAATCCGTAAGAATAAGAAATTAGACCAGTTATTTTCCCTTAATATGGTAACTAATTTAGATATACTGAAACCAATTATATTTTTGAAACGGGAGGAATTTAATTACGATATGTCTAGTAATGAAAGTTCTCATTTTTAAGACCTACATCTCCCCTTAATTTGGATAGCCCGAAGCTTGTGTCAGTGAGAGATGGAAAGAAAGAAGTGTTATCCTTTTCAGGTTGTGTTAAATTGTAAGGGGTAAAATTTGACTGGTTTGTGCATATTGGTAAAGGATTACATACTGTATTTACACTTGTAGGTCAACCTTTTTTTTCCGAAGGTGGGGGGGCAAAGCATGGCACCAACGCGCAAAACCGGCACCCCTCCCTGCACGTGGTGGCCGATGGTAGCTGTTGATAAGCGGTGAACTGGCACTCCCCCTCCCTGTGCATGGTTGCCGATTGCGGCTGCTGATAAGCGGTGGCAGCCAGATAACGCTCTCGCGTTCTACTCTTGAAAACGAAGCTTAGGCGTCCTCCAAGTTATTTTTTTTTTAAATTTCAACTGCGCACTCGGCGCTCAAGGGAGTGTTGATAATTGGTGGAAGGGCCACTGTTCCAATTGCGACGGCACTGCCATTTGGAACAGCAGTGGTGCCGGGGAGTGTCGGTAGCTGACGGAAGAGCCAACACCGCTCACGCATAGTTTCTTTTTGGCTTTGACACATGTCGCTACTGCCTGCCATGTTTTACCAGTTTTTAATGTAATGCTTCGTCAATCATCATTTGTGTTACGGGTCCGGTAAGCGTCCGGTGCTTGTTCATGGCTACATTCATGATGGCTGTCATTCTTTGCGCCGAAGAAACGAACTGCGTGCTGTGCCGCAAGTTTGACGTCTCGGAACGTGTGATACAGATGTGGCAGTTGCGCTGAGGCAAAATTTTGCAGCTCTTCCACGCGATTTCATGGTGCGGCTGTTTGCAAAGTACGGGATGACCGATGTGCTGTGGGACCGCAGCAGCGATCACGGTGAGAGCGTTAGTGAGGACGATGGCACAAGTGTGGACGAGTGTTGTACAGTGACTAATACATTTAAGTTTTGGAACGTGCGCCAGCCGACAGGGTCTAAGGATAAGTGGCGGCAGTCGGATTATGCTATTGCATTCTACTATTAAAGGCGAAGCGTAAGCGACCTCCAAGATTTTTTTCTTCTCTGCCTTGCTATATAGGCAGTCGACTTACAGTCGAGTCTACTTACAATCGTGTAAGTACTGTAACTCAACATAGCATTCTGATGGGCTAGTTGGTGCAGCATTTTTTTGCTGTGCTCAAAGGTGTACTAAAATGAGACAAGAAGAACATGAACACACGTGCAGAAGATGGGCCTGTCTTATGTCAGTGTGTTCATATTCTTGTCCCATTTTATCATATGTTTCGAGTGTAGCAAATGAAAAAATTAGGAGGACGCTTAAGCTTTTCCAGCAGACACGATGGCACCTTTCCTTCTTTTTTATTTGTTTTAATTACCTACCTTAACATCGGTGCACATCCCCAACACACCTTACATCACCCAACACACCTTACATACCAAAACGCATTCACCAATTGGTTCCCCTCTAACACGCTTGAACCAACGACCCTTTGTGGCATGCCCGCCTTGCATACGGAGGGAAGGGCCTGGGTTCAAACCCCAAGGCCAGTGAGTTTTTTTTTTTTTATTTGAAACTTCTGGGAATAACCACCGCCGCGGTGGCTTAGTGGTTATGGCGCTTGGCTGCTGACCTGAAAGACGCGGGTTCGATCCCAGCTGCGGCGGTCAAATTTTGATGGAGGCGAAGTTCTAGAGGAGCGTGTACTGTGTGATGTGAGTGCACGTTAAAGAACCCCAGGTGGTCGAAATTTCCGGAGCCCTTCACTACGGCGTCCCTCATAGCCCGAGTCGCTTTGTGACGTTAAACCCGCTTAAACCAAACCAAACTTCTGGGAATATTTGAGTCGCGTTTCTGAGGCCTTCCTGTTAATCCTAGGTCACAGCGACAGCTTTTCGACCGAATGATCTGTATCCGCTATTGCGGAAAAAGCATCATTGTCCCTGCTCATTTTGTTGGCTCACTAGTCATGGCTTGTCAGATATTGCTGTGTGGGTTTTATACCCGGCCCTGGTGCCCAAACTTCAAGAATGGTAATGTACAGGTGCGCACAGAACTTTTTGGAACGCGGAAATTTTGAAAAAGCTCAGTTGCCTGGCAATCTAAGCATGTGGCCATGAAGTGAAGGGCACTCTTTGCACTTCCCTGCTTGACCTGCAAAATTCACCCCTCAATGGCTGCCCGTGCCTCTAGGAAGCGAGGAGGTTGTTTTTTGTTGGTTTTGATGTTCCGGAATCTTTTGTGGGCACCTGTACCGAGTTTTTCACATGAAATATGTACTCCACTGCATGTGCAGTGCAGGTTTTGGAGGAAAAGTGCATTCAAATGTTTCAAACCTGTGAATTTTTTTAGCAGTTGTAGAATTAGTTGTGGTGAGATGTTCTCTATTTCCAGAATTTTAACAAAAAGGCGCACTTTTTTCCAGGCATCGTACAGGTCTGAAAGAGCTGGAAATGCTAAGGCGTCTGAATGATGCTGATCCTGACGATAAATTCCATTGCCTTAGATTGTTCAGGCATTTCTTTCACAAACAGCATCTGTGCCTTGTATTTGAGCCATTGAGGTAAGTTTTCTTCTTTTAAGATTGCTAAGAGATAGAGCCACTGCATGCTGGTGGATACATTTATGCATTTGTACGTGCATGTGTGTTAATACAGCAGAACCCCACTGCTAGGTTTTTCACGGGACTGCGGGAAGAAGAAACATACCCCTCATGTAAAACCTCTTCATAGGGGCATTTGAGGTATTGAAAATAAATAAATAAACTTATTAACCAGGAAGTGCACATGAAAGAAATGTGCATTTTTGTCTGCCATTTTTTTTTTACTTCTGTTAAGGGCAACAAGCTTCTCTGGCATTTGCAAGGCTTTGTGGCTCTCGGGATCATTCGCATGTACAGAATGTCCTAGACACACTGCAGGGACTCTCCCTCTCCCCGAGCAGCTGTTGGTGTTAGGGGGGCAGAAGCGAAAAGGAAGGCCGCGCAAAGCGGGTGAAGGTTGGGGACGCAAGCGTCCTTCTGCTTCATTTTCATGGCAGAAGCTTCAATTCTACACAATCTGCATCTAGTGGAACTCAGAATTGGCGTTTTTATGCCGTAGGCGACAAGGCTAGCGCGCATGAACATGCCTCAGAGCCAACCCACATAACCTATCCGTATTTGCTGCCGTTAGGTTACGTGGGTAACCTATTTCGCATAGTTTTTGCTGTGGCATAGCTTCGTTTTTGCGTCTTCGGTCGTTTGCACTGCAGCTTTAATGAAACGGCCACAACAAGATTTACGGCACTTGGCGGTGTCGGTATGAGTGCAACATGCCAGAAGCCACCGAACACAGAGGCGGCAAAATCATGCTTTGGCCAGTCTCTGCGCACACTAAATGTATGCTGTAAAAATTCCTGCACACAGTAAAACATTGTTGCGAGGTGACATTCGTGACATACTATGCCGGAACGCTGCCACAGTTGCGACTTAACTGCAGTGCCTGTATTGCATGTGCTTCTACGGGAGCATGGACAGGACTGGCTCATGAAAATGTAGCAGCTGGGAAAATGCAGCACCCAGGACCATAACAGCAGGCTTCTACTGTAATGTTTTTGCATGAAGGGTAAAGGAATCAAGCCGATGCTTTCAACACTCAGTTAGTCTTGGTGGTTCCTTACTGATATGTTGCCATCTTTCAGTAAGTGCTATTCACATCTGAGAATTATAGATCACTGCTCTAGATTAAATAATGACCTGCCTTGGGATGTAATGGATTGACATATTGGTGGTGGCTATGCTGGTGTCTTGTAATGCTGCCATATTTCAGTGAACTTATTCATGTTTGACAGCTCTGGCTTGCTACCTTTAAATGGCACTCTGCGATCAAATGGGTTGATGTAAGCCATACATGCTTTTTTTCTAGCATGAACCTCAGAGAAGTACTGAAGAAATATGGCAAGGATGTTGGCTTGCATATAAAAGCTGTGCGATCATATAGCCAGCAGTTGTTTTTTGCCCTCAAACTGCTGAAGAGGTGTAACATTCTGCACGCTGATATCAAACCTGACAACATTTTGGTGAGTTTTTCTCTTTGAGCCTTTTATTGATTGACCTTGAAGCTTAGTTTGAATGGTCCGAGTTGGTGCTTAGACATCAAGGCTTGTGTGTTGGGTTTTAGTTTTTCAAAATCCTTCATGAAAAAAAATCTGAGGATGGCTTCTAGAGCTCATTTTTCCACAAGCAAATTGAAAATTTTTTTATTGCCTTTACTAGCACTGTACAGAGGTTCCCTCTCTAGGGTCTGCAGGGCATTGGCATCGGGGCTTTCAGTGACAGTATAGCAAATACGGCCACTCTCTACTGTGGCAACTGGATTTACTGCTATTTCAAGTTTCTAATATTTACATGCATATTTCCTTACATTGTAGCCAGTGATCTCTGCACTGTTCTTTTCTCTGCCAGTGATAAGTGCACGTTGAGCACACCCTTTCAGTGTCCACACAGTATACGGGAAAGCACAGCATGTCCACTTGGCAGCTTGGAAGAAAACAAGTGTGAAACCATTAGATTGTAGAATTTGTGACCTTTCCTTCACCTCATATGCCTGATGACCTAAAGAACTTGTTGCTGACGGGGTAGTAAAAGCAGCATAATTATTTGTTAGTGGATACCAGCAGTGACATTTGTGTCTTTGCCTAAAAGTTATTTCCCAGCTCCACTAATGCACATCTCTCTCTTTCTTGGTAATCTTCCCTGGCCTAATTAATGCTGAATTGTGTCTGTATAGTCGAATTGCTTGGCTCTTCAATGTTAACTGGCACCTATCACCCTTTTCTGTCGAAGCCTTTTTAGGGACTAAAAAGACTTCTCTGCGATCCATTTCATAGATATGCCTGTAGAATATGTACACAGAATCTGACTTGCCATTTGTTGTTTTTTTTTGCCAAGCTGTAAGTTTTATGCTGCGAATAAGTGGTGCTTTGTTCGGACGTGTTGAAGTTTTTTTAATGACTAAAAAGACTTCTCTGCGATCCATTTCATAGATATGCCTGTAGAATATGTACACAGAATCTGTCTTGCCATTTGTTGTTGCTTTTTTTGCCAAGCTGTAAGTTTTATGCTGTGAATAAGTGGTGCTTTGTTCAGACGTGTCGGAGCCTTTTTAATGACTAAAAAGACTTTTCTGCGATCCATATCATAGATATGCCTGCAGAATATGTGCACAGAATTTGACTTGCTATTTGGTGTTTTTTTGCCAAGCTTAACGTTTTGTGCTGTGAAGAAGTGGTGCTTGGTTCTGACTGGCCATGTAGCTGTTCAAGGGCAAAGTGTCTCCATATTTGAGTGTCATTGGTTTGTCTGTGGGTGAGAGTGGGCTCCAATAAAAATGTGACATAAATCAATTGAGGGATAGAAATACTGTCTATCTACAGATTATATTTTCAGCAGGCGAAGAATAAAAGCAAAAGTATGCTATGACTTACCGTATTTACGCGCATAATTTGTGCACTTTTTATTCAGAAATTATGGCTCCAAGGAGGAGGTGCGCAAATTACGTGGGGATGTCGCGAGCGCAACTTAAAAAAACTCCACAAAGGTCATAACACGCAATATACCGTATTTACTGGAATGTAACGCGACCACGATTGTAACGCGAGGGTCGACTTTTCGGGTGTGAAAAGGGGAAAAAAAAAAACAACGATTGTAACGCGAGGGTAGACTTCGGGCGTGCAACAGAAAAACAGAAAGAACCCGAACGTGACACGAGGAACTGACATCGCACAGTTCTGAGGGTCAAAGACAACTTTATTGAAATACAAGCCAAACAGCCATTCCTATACACCCTCATCCTCACGGCAGTTGTCGCCGTCACTGTCATCATCACAGCATGACTCTTCTTTGTCACTAGCTGCCTCCCACAGCAGGTCATCCTCGCTTCCGTCTAGAGCATTTGAAATTGAGCATTTCTTAAATGCGCGGTAGCCCAAATCATGAGGCAGTCCGTACCAGGGTGCTGAAACCCAGTGGGCAACGGTAGACGCGCTTGGGCATTTCAGCCTACCTGCAGGTGTTGTTGTTGATCCGCTTTCAATCCACTCCCAGTATAATTATCGCAAGCGATCCTGGAAGGGCTTGTTCATGCAAACGTCCAGAGGCTGGAGAATGGAGGTCATGTCACCCTGTATAACAATGAGATGCGTTTGGTCACGCTGTAGCTTTCGTTTGACGCCGGGTGTCAGGTGACCTCGGAAAGAGACCAGAACCAATATTGCTTCCGGATGCAGGAATGCGCCTGGCCTTCGGTCTCACATGCTTTGAATCTAGTCTATGACAAGATTCGAGTCCATCCAACCTTTTTCATGACAGCACACGATAACGTCTTTCGGGAAAGTTTCCTTCGGGATCGTCTTCCGGCGAAAAATGATGAATGGAGGGAGCTTGCGGCCATCAGCCAAACATGCCAGCATAACGGTAATCCGATTTTTTTCGTTGCCTGTGCTTCTAAGGCGAACTTCATGCTCACCAGACTTGTGCACTGTTCTGGACATAGGCATGTCCATATACACGGATGTCTGGTCGCCATTGCCGATATGTCCAAGTGGCATGTTGGTAGAGCGACGAAGATCAATGACGTAGTGCTGGAACTTTCGAAGTTTTGATTTGAAGTCCCCGGGCAGCTTCTGGCAAATAGAAGTCGTGCGTCGAAGGGAGAACCCGGCCCTTCGCATAAACTTCTGCACCCAGCCTCGTGATGCCTTAAACTGGTTTTCGGTCAAACCCGTGTCCCGCGCAAGCTCCTGTGCTTTGCACTGAAGCATTTCAATGCTTACTCCAAGTAGTCTGGAACGTTGCTCGCTAATGAACTCTGCAAGGCGACGCTCCAACTCCAGGAAGCGGCCTTTCTTGGGCCCCCGAAAGCCTTTTTGCAGGCTGTTGCAGTTAAACAATTCCTCGCGATGTTTCCTCCATCCCCTGATCGTCGATTCGTTGACATTCAGACGTCTTGCAGCCGCTGAATTTCCCACTTTCTCAGCAAGCAGAATAGCATTGCGCTTGAAGCCAGCTGTATACTGAGCGCGTGAGCACGCCATTCCGCTTGAAGACAACTCGACCGTTTGATGGGGATAGGCCTAAGACTCTAAGCACGGAACGCACAGCTGCACGCACTGGCACTAAACACGAGAAAGAGCGAACAAAGCGTGCTGCTCCATGCCCTGCTGCCTGTTAGTCACGTGGCCACGTTTTTGCATCAGTTGCAAGGATTAACAGACAGATGGCGGTGGGATCACTCGCTCCTTTGCTGGCGTCTTGGTGGCGATTGCAAGTGCTCGGTGCCTCTGAAAGGGCTGTTTCATTTTGCGGTCACGGAGGCCACACAACCTCGCTACAGGTTGCAAGCATTCGTCAAGAGGTGGCGCCGTCTCATCACGCCAGTGACTCTAGCTGGCGTCGACTTTTGTTGGCTTGTTCTCATTGGCGTCGTTTTTTTTTTGCGATTGCGATTAGGTTGCCGCTTTGTCCTAGTAGTTGTGACCTGTGGTTCGCATACTGGTTGACCGGCGAGTTGGAGTGCGTGATTTCGAATGACCAGTACGATCAAAACACACGTTTGACACATGAAATGATTTTAATACTGTGTGTTTGGTGCTCTTCATAGTGTTTTTAAACCTAGTATTCGATTCTAACGCGAGGGGTGACATTTCCTTTCTACTTTCGGTAAAAAAACTTGCGTTACGTTCAAGTAAATACGGTAGGTATAGTGTATGCTGCTGCGTATACATCAGCACCCGGACCCGCACCCCACGCTGGCCGCCCTCCCCGAAAAAAAGTTCACTCTAAATGAAAGGCCGCGCACCCCCCCCCCCCCCTCTCCCTCTTTGCGGGATGGCTTGAAGGTTCATGCACGAAGCTCATTAAGACGCTAAAACAGCCTTATCTCTTTTGGCCCTGCCAATTGTTCGGTAGTTCCAGATTCCGTAAGTTTGCTTTCGTAACTTCGTCCGGGAAAGCAACTGCAAATCAATAAATCAATTATCACACCACACAATTCTTTAACAGTACCGCGCGAGCGTCGACCAAACTGCTTGTCAGCCCCTTATCACGGCGTGGAGCAGCGAATCCAGCGTGAATAGCCACGTGCGCACAAGTTTGCTGACACAACGATTGTTGTCTATGGGCAAACTTGTGCACACGTGGTTATTCTCGCTGTCTTCCCCACTCCGCACCGTGATAAGGCGCCGACAGGCAGTTTGAAACTTGCCGTATAGTTGTGATATCCCATCGCAAGACACGACCGAACAACCAAACACAAGCCGTCAGAGCCACCAAGAAAAGCGTAGCCGGCAGTCGAGTCACATGCATCAGCCAAACAAACGGCGATGCCGGCTCTTCTATCAGCTGCCGATCCTCCCCGGAAGCGCTGCTGGCTGTTCCAAGTGGCGATGCCGCTGGTGCCTCCGCGATTGTAAAAGCGGCCTCCGACACCACCATGAATGCCCAGTGCACAAAAGATTCAAAAAGCCTTCCGAACAAACACGCGGAATAGCCGAATGCTACTGGGTAGAGCCATAGGGTAGAGCCCGTGTGCATGATGGTGGTCTAGCGCAGCGCGGTGCGTAAAATATGCGAGTGAAAAATGTTTTTTGTAAACCCGGGTGATAAGTTAAGGGTGCGCAAATTATGCGCGTAAATACGGTATTAGTGGTGGTCACACATAGTATACCTTGGCCTGAAAGTCGTCAGGACTGTGGGTCAGCTGGTTATGACTACCGTATTTACACGATTGTATCGAATGTAAGTCGACCCCCCCCCCCCCCCCCCCAAACGAGTGCCAGTCGCTTGCCGGACCTGGAGCACAAATGATGACTGACGAAGCACTACATTAAAAACTTGTGAAATGCGGCCGGCAGTAGTCAAATGCGACAGAGCCAAAGAGAAACTACGCGTGAATGGCGTCTGCTCTTCTGTCGGCTTCCGACACCCCCCGGCACCACTGCCGTTCCAAGTGGGGGTGCCGCCTCAATTGGAACAGCGGCCTTTCCATCAACTATCAACGCTCCCTTGAGCGCCGAGCGCGCATTTGAAAGTAAAAAGAAAACTTGTTGGACTCTTGAGCTTCCCTTAAAACGGTTGTTGGGCCGCCGCCGCTTATCAGCAACCGCAGTCAGCAACCGCAGTCAGCAGCCACGTGTAGGGTGCCAGTTTGCTGTTTATCGATAGCCGCCATCAGCTGCCGCCCGCACGCGCGGGGAGGGGATGCCAGTTTTGCGTGTTGACATAGCAGCTGCTCAAAGCCAGCACCAAGAGCGATGCGATGGAGCCACGCAGCAAAAATGCAACCACACTGTAGCATGCCTGATATCTTGTTTGTCTCTATTTTACTTATAGTGCGATGTTTTCATTTCGATTGTAAGTCGACCCCCCCCCACTTTGGATTTTCAAATTTAAAAAATAGGTCGACTTACAATCGTGTAAATACGGTAGTTCAAGCATGTGCCACCCTCAAGTCGGTAAACAAGCTGTCATGCACTCGCTGCCCCATTCAAACTAAAATCATACTCTGCCAACTTTGTCCCTCAAGCACGCAGCTTATTCCTATGTCTTTATGCCTGCTGGTGAGAGGTGTCAAGTTACCAGGCCAGCAAGAGACTGCTGCCTGGTGGTGAAAAGCATCATGTTTCCTTGCCAGTGGCCAATGCTTGGGAAAGTTCTTGGGGAACGACTCACTTATACAACCTTACTAGAGCAAGGCATAAGAGCGGTGAGAGCTTCACACTGGGCTCAGCTAGAACAGGAATTTTTGATATCTCGATGAGTTTTCCCCTATTGCCATCAGATAGGCTTGTTCAAATACTGTGTAACCTGCGTAAATTGAACTCTTAGAAAAGCGGCTACGAGTTCGATATATTGTGTAAATCAATATAAAAGTAGTGGCACATTTAACCGCATACAAACACATTGAGATTAAAAAAAATGTATTTCCATGGTAGCCACTTAATGCATGTAGATCACTGAGCGGAATGGTCATCAGTTTTCTTTTTCATTGCTTCAGAGAAAATACATTTTTCAGTGTTATCAATGGACTCCAAACAGCTGAGACTGCCGTTTTCGACGCACAATAGGAATGACCAAACTGAGCACATGGAGCACAGGGGCAGCAGGTCTTTCAAGTCCTCGTCACAGTTCACATCAGGGGATGTCCTAGTTATCCGTGATGTCGGCAATGATGTCTTCGTCCACAGTGTCCTCGTTCGTGGACACAAAGTCTCTTGCTGCTGTCCCATCACAAATGGCACCAGCAAATTCGTACAACTGGTTCCATAAATTATCAATACCCGCGACGGCTTCATTAAGCTCACCCGACAGAGAATTCGCACCGTCTTCTCCGGGAATGTCGATCCGAGAATGTCGGAAGAAGTTCTTTTATAGTTTTGTTTTTCACGTAGTTTCACTACGCACTCAACATTGGCAGGATGTCTAGAAGGTCGATTTTTAGGTCTCTTCCATTACTTAGGGCCCTGTAGGAGCTTCTCAATCGGACATTTTTTATAACCGGCCTTCACCGCATGGGTTATTTCCCCTGACTCAAGGGTTGAAGCACTGATGTAGTGTTTGGCAAGGGGAAGCAAAGTTCAGTGTTGCTTAAACTGGCACCGCAGCGGTGGGCACCCAGAGCAGTTTACGAGGGGCAGACACCGGGATCTTGTTGTTCCAAGACCTCAGCCACTTGGCAAAATGTTCGTGGGTCATTCACATTTTTTTATTCGACTTGTAAGTCACCGCTACTGAAAGTGTATTCTGCAAGCATTGCAGAGACTTACTTTTTCTGATCATGTGTGGGTGTGAGGAGGGAGGACAGCCACTGCCATTTATTACTCTTGCAGAAAACTATGTTTCCTGAGAACAAGGCTCAGTAATCCTTCTTCTGAAATAAAACTTCTGCCATATAAAGCACTTGTAAAGCCTAATTTAGAATATTTGTACCACTTATGGAGTCTATATCAAAATAATTTAAATCGTGAAAATTGAATGAAGACACCATTTGGCTTTATGTTTCACATATTCAACTCACTCTTGGTCTTGTAGCATGTCTGATTTAATGATTCGCGTTGGAACTTTTTAACACTTTGATAGCACAGATTGACTTCCAGATAAAAATTTATTTAGTACCTCCTGTACCGGTGGTCACTTCAAGTTAAACCACAAACATTAGTATCTTTAATACTAACCTTCAAACACTAATAAAAAAAATCACGGCAAATGATATGCCAGGCAAATAGCCACATTAACATCGGAAGGTACTCACTATTTTCCTTTGCTGTTACTCATAGTGGCTGGAGAAGTGTAGAAATGTTTGCTAAAGAAAAAGGATTTGTGTCTTTTGGAGTTATTCTGTACTCATGTGGTGTTCGTTTCAGAAATGTAGTATGATACCATATTGTTCTGGCTGACAGTCAACCTTTGTGTCATGAGCACTTTTCAAGTGACCGCTAAAAAACAGCGCAACTTTAAGGGAGTATAGACACCTAACATTCGGGTGCGTGTTTTTTTGTTTTTAATGATGCGTAAGATATTATTTATATATGGATTACCACGTGGTATTCTCCTACGACCACTAAATAATTTATAATTGCATTTCTTTCTCGGGCTGTTTCGGTTTCGATTTCAACAGCCGAATGAGGACTGTGACGTCAGTGTGGGCTTACAGTTCACGTGAGACATAAAAAAACTGCAACATAGGCAATCGCTGCTTCCACATTCGTTGTCATTCCGCCTCTTAGGGAAGGCTGGTTTCAGCACTGCAGTAAATTAAAACGATGAAGAAGCAATTATATGGACATCTTTCCGTGCCTCACGTGGCACGAAAACACTGTTTGACGTCACAGCCTTCATTTGGCTATTGAAACCGGAACCGAAGCAGGATGACAGAAAAAGAAAAAATTCGGTTATACAGTCGAACCTCGTTATAACGAAGTAGCATCGGGACCGTAAATCAGTTCGTTATATCCGATATTCGTTGTAACAGTAGACATAAATATCGGCTGTGACAAATTCGTAATTTGGCTCGCGCAAATATTCTAGACACTAAAATGCATTATATACTTGGCTTTGAACCCACTACAAACGTGGTAATCCTTACCTGTCTCCTTGTGGCATTCAATCAAAATAGGCCGGAATATGGGAAGGTTGACACGACTGTTCTTACGTCGCCACGCACGTGAAAGTGCGTGGCGCGAAACGACTGCACCATGTGTCTGCGCATAGGCGACTTGGTGTAGAGAGAGGAACTCGAGTGAGACACAGCGGGAACCATCGCGCCTGCGTGCTCTGCCGAAGCGCGATTGGTGGCCCCGAGAGGGACCGTTGAAAAAAAAAAGCTGCCAAAGCAGCTTTGAGAGAAGAGGAGGAGGAGGAGAGGGGGCGTTGGGCGAGAAGAGAAGGAGTAGAGGCGGCGTTGGGCGAGGAGACATATGCAACGCCAGCCCGGGATCAGCCAAACAGGTTTGCATTCGTTCATTTGAAGAAAGATGTTATCTTCGTCTGGTGGCTTTTCACAGCGCTGCGCAGAATGAAGTTTTCTACATTGTCCATGCTCAAGAGGGCCTTTTCTACGTCAGCAGTTTTCGTCGTCGGGAGTTTTTCCAAATATCCTTTCAGCCTCCTGGCCATGTCCGCGGCATCCGCACTGCTCATCGTTGGTTCATCCCGTTCACTCTCACCGCTGTCGCTGCTGCTGTCATCCTCGGGCAACAAAACGCGATCCACAATTTCTTGATCCGTCAGCTCGGGCGCCACGGCCAAGTTCTCATCGGCCGAAACGAAATCGTCGAATTCGACGCCTGGGACTGCCAGCCGATCCCAAGTTCTGTCCAGCTCTGCCCGGTCTTCGGGCTGCACTTCTTCTTCGTCAGCAGGCAGAACAAAACCGGCATCCGCGAAACAGTTCCTTATTGTCGACTGCCTCACCTCATTCCACGACCCGTACAACATTTCGAGTGTCGTCTTGATGTTTATTGTTGTCGATCTATGTCGATCGATGTCAAACACCAGTTGCGTCACCAAACGCTTCCTATAATTGCACTTAAGCGAACGAATAATGCCTTTGTCTAAAGGCTGCAAAGCAGAAGTTGCGTTCGGTGGCAAAAACTGCAAGCGAACTGCCTTCAGCACGATCGAAACTTTATGCGCCGAACAGTTGTCCAAAAGCAACAGGACCTTCCTGTGCTGCCTCTCCATGTCCTGGTCGAACGCTCTCAGCCAGTCCTCGAAAAGCTTGGTCGTCATCCACGCTTTTTTGTTCGACGTGTATTGAACCTGCAAATTCTGGACGCCTTTCAGGCACCTCGGATGTGCCGACTTGCCGATGACGGTGAGCCGTCTTTTGTCGGAGCCGTCCATGTTCACGGCAACGACGACAGTCACCCGGTCTTTGTTTTTCTTGCCCCCATGGCAGGTCTCGTTCTTCATCGCCAGTGACCGCTCTGGCAACAACTTGAAAAACATGCCGGTTTCGTCGACGTTGTATACGTCGCACTCGTCGTACTCCTGGAGCAGAGGACGAAAATTCTCCAGCCACGTTTGACATGTCTCCATGTCGACAGCGGACCCTTCGCCAGACAAAGTGTGGCACGCGATCTCGTGCCTATCTTTGAAACGTTGCAGCCAACCGCTGCTTGCACAGAAATCGTCATGCCCCAGTACGCAGGCCAGGCTGTGGGCCTTCCGTTGAAGAAGTGCTCCCGACACCGGCAAATTTCGCGCCCTCACATCTTTAAACCAAGAAAGCAAAGCCGCTTCCACGTCCGGGTGATGGCAAGGCCTAACTCGTTTACGGTCGGCTTTTATGGCGTCCTCGGTGTTGCCCTCAATCTTCTTTCTAGTGGCCAAAATGGTGGATAACGTACTTGGAGGAACGCCGAATTCCGAAGCAATATCCTTTTTCTTGCGGCCACTGTCCACAGCTCTCAGTATCTGCAGCTTTGTCTGGAGCGAGATCGCTTTCCTCTTCGATGCCATTTCGAGCGCTGCAACAACAAGACTGGCCGCTGTGCTGATGTCAGAACGCCGGCCTCAAAGTTGCCAATGTTGCTGCGCTTGCCTTTCTTTACCGCTGGACAAGTGGCGCCGCCTTTCGGCCCTCTGTCATGTCATGAGCTTTCAGAGTTTTCGCGCTCTGTTCACAGGTGGCGCGACCATCCAAACGCGATTTTTGTGCCAGACGGCAAAACTTTTTCAAACGATAAAAAAAAAAATTCAGCTGTGTATCGGCCTTCGATTTTCATTTTGGTTTTTGTTTTTTTTTTATGCTACTTTCAAGTTCTGAGCCTCGTGTAAACCAAATATTTCTTCGTTACAGCCGATATCGCGGCGGATCTCGCGTTTTCGGTTTCGTTATAAAAGAATAAATGTCACTGAAATGAAGCATGACCAACCAAAATTTGTAATTAGTTCGCTATAACCGATAATTCGCTATATCAGTGTTCGTTATAACGAGGTTCGACTGTAAATCATTTAGCGGTTGTAGACGTTGTTATATCACATGGTGATTCATGCGTAGTAGTGTCTTCCACATCATTGTAGAGAAGGAAACATGCCACCAAAATTAAGTCTATACTCCTTTAAAACAGAGACAAGCATTTTTCAAGTGATATATTTTTTTTAATTGATGTTACCTACTCCTGTCTGGGCCCAAGAATAGACTGTAATACCATATATACTTGTGTAAGGGCTGGACTTTTTTTCCACGGTTTTGACAGGTTGTGACCCTTACACGAGACCACCATTTTATCATACATTTTTTTCTGACTCAGTGGAGCCCTGATTACACATCCTCATTTTATGTGGTGACATTCCTTTTTTTGACGACTTAGCCTGCCTAATCCTTCAATACTGCCTTGAATTGTGGATGATGCGACGCATGCCCGGCTGCCGGCGCAAATTAACTGCCCGGGTAAACAGGTTGCTAGATCACATCACTTGCGCTTGGCTGTCAGGAATGAGCAGTGATGGTTTGGCCGATGGTATGGAGTGGCACTTAATGCACGTGGCCCATGGCTGTTGTTGTGAGGTGGCCTTCGCCTGGCCTGCTTTTCCACGTGCTTGATTGTCGAAGGTGTTGCGGAAATCAATTATACATTGATTTTGATGTGAGGTTATTGTGTGATGATAAATGGGTAACAAGTTTATACCTTTGGTGATAAACTTGGACTAGATTCCAAGCACCTTCGCAGTGGCTTCGATGAGAAGCACACTAGGGGTAGTGACACTGGGTGAACGGAACTCTGCGGCATGTGTTCCGCGGGTGGTGCGTTTCTGCAAGGAAACACGCCACTATCGTGGGCTTACCCCATTCTGGCTTTTTGTGCAGGATAACGTTTCGTCCTTTCCGGTGTAAACTTTGAGCGCACAAGACGAGTTAGCAGTACTGAAGGACCGTGTGTTTGTGGCTCCAAGCAGAGTATGGTGTGTAGGACAATGCGTCCATGGTTGTAACGGGTGCCGTAGGTAGTTATCGTCTGTTAGCCCCAGCAGAACATGCCACATGTGCAAAGTTATTGAATTCTTTTGGCTGACTTGTTTCTTTTTTTTTTAATTGTTGGTTGCCAAGTTAGGGGGGTGGCTTTTACATGAATATATGTGGTATTTATGTAAATGGATAGATAAATAAAATAGAAATGACAGAGCATTTTAATTGGCAAAAGAACCCACGAAGAATGCCACCACATTTTCTACCTCTAGTTCCTGAGGAATGAAAAGCTGCGTCTCAGAGACATTTATTTTGAGGAGTTGCCATTTTGCCCATATTATTTGTCAATTCGTGAGTTGCATGTGATTTGTGCAAAATGCAAAAATTGTGTCTTCACAAAAATTAAGTCATTTACTGTACTTCATTTATGGTCAGTCTTTTTGTTCTCCTGCTGCTACTGCTCATGCTTGTGAGTGCAGCTTGTTTATAGGGAGTGTGTGTGTCTCTGGCAGAGCTATTTTGCGAGGTCTATCTCTATTCGTCAAGATGTAGAGCTATTTTCCGAGATGGCAGAATGTGCTGCTGTTTTCAATATTTCATTGTTTCTTGTTCATTGGCAGTGATACTTTTTCATTTTTCTCATTCAAGGTGAATGAAACCAAGCTTGTTTTAAAGCTCTGCGATTTTGGCTCTGCATCCCATGTGGCTGAAAATGACATCACACCATACCTTGTCAGCAGATTTTATCGTGCTCCAGAAATAGGTGAGAAAAAGCTTGATGGTATGGTTACTTAGGCACGGCATTTTGTTAGAGAGGTGTAGGAAGTGAATAGAGCATTTACTATGCAGTATAATCTCTATTAAATGATCACGGTTGCTAAATTTTGGGATGGTACGGATTTGCGAAATTCCTTGGCCAGAGTGCATTGTGTACTATGTGCAGAATTTGGGATGTTCCAAACACTCTCCTGCACTACTGTGGATGATAAAGATGTGCAAGCTGTGCTGTTCGCGCATCACCCACATTGCAATCACCAGTTGCACGGTACACACCGCAAACATTGAGCGGTGGCACGCAACCCGTACATCACTGACGTCCCGCATTGCCATTCATGCGGCATCCACCGCGGGCAGTGAGTGGTGGCACGCAGCTGTAAATAAATCAGATCTGTGTAAATGCATTTCTAGTGCTTCTGCATACTTGTTAGCTTTAGATGATATGAATTTCGGATGATACGAATATTTTATTTTTCGTGACCCCGTGAAATTCGTATCATTGACATTTAGTAGTGTTCCTGTCATTCAAGCCTTGCCAAAATAAGCCTAAGAGATTGCCAGCTGTAACGCTCACCACAGTGTCATAGTGATGTTCTCAAGAAAACCTTGGGTCCCCTTTTGGTAATATTCTGCAATTGCATCATTAGCTTGTAAAGGTGTTTGGTATGGCTTGTACTGCATCTAGCATCTGGCGGTTATAGCAACCATAACTGCTGGTTAAAATAAGCACCTGACTTGTTAGGCTTGCTAGTTCAGCGCAGAGATAAGGGCAAAACTAGGAATATCCAATTGCTTTACTGGCTATAGCAGATGCTTTCCACGACATAGGTTTTTCGACTTGTAAAGCAAGTCACAGTAGGAGCCTATCGTGGCATACAAAGGGAATGAAGATCTGTGGGTAATTTATATATTATGATGCTTAGATAAAAGCAATATGTGTGGTAATTATTGCAAATTATTGCGAATTGCGTTCTTTAGCCGCAAGCATGTTATATCAGATGTGCTATGAAATGTATAGCTGGGCGGAAGCATCACGAAAAAAAAGTGCTTAAATTTTTTGTGCAAGTAACCTTATGTTGTCACAGGTAAAAATTAATTTCAGCTGATTGACTTTTTTTGAATGTGTATGCAGTTCTTGGCCTGGGCTACGACTTTGGAATTGACATGTGGAGTGTTGGATGCACACTGTATGAGCTTTACACAGGCAAGATTATGTTTCCTGGAAAATCCAATAACCAGATGCTCAAATTCTGTATGGACCTAAAGGGAAAGTTTCCTAATCGCCTTATCCGGAAAGGGATCTTCAGAGATCAGCATTTTGATGCAAATTGCAACTTCCTCTATCACGAAGTCGACAAGGTTACAGAACGGGTAAGCTTTTTTATGTTTATTGTGTGATTAGCCCTTTCTGGGATGGGTTACTAAAGCTCTTAGGTGTGAAAAAATTTCAGATATGCTTTCCCTTGTACAAGGGCTTACGTGTTTAGCTCATCAGTTATAAAAATTTATTTGCCATGTAGTCTGGCATGTTTGCTTCCATGCTTGCACACAGGTTGCATTTTTTTTTTTAAATCAAATTTACTTAGTGTCTATTTGGCGTTGGTATACGTACATAGTAGGCTCTCATTAATTCAAACTTCAAGGGACCAGTGATTTGTTGTTTGAATTATCAAAAGTGCACCTTAATGTGATTCAAAACTAAATTGTGATTTGCTTTATCAATATGTATGCATACAAATAGTATTTATGATCTATTTCTTTATTCAAATGCACTAAAAGCTTTAGCACAACATAAAATATAAGTGAAAGGCAGTGGTATCTACGTTCACTCAAGTGTGGTATAAAAAACTTATCAATAAAGCGCTGGTTTTGCAATAGAGTAAAACCACATTATGACCTCAAGGGACTGGAAAAAAAAAAAGGTTAAAATTATCCGAAGGTCGAATAGTGTAATGGCTAAAAAAAGAAAGAAACTTCCAGAAACAGTTTTGCTCCGCAGCAAATTTAATTGCTGAAAAATAGGCAATGGTCATCTGCTTTGAAGTGAAAACTGTGTGGCAATTACGATTTCGGAATTCCATAATGGTGTATTGCATGCCCACTGTCAGGAATAATAAAAGCAGAACTGTTCCAAAATAGTAAGGCCTTCCGTGGCCTCCACAGGTGTGACACAGTAATGGTGGAGCCTCTTCAAACATGAAGGTGTGCATGTAAGAAGGCTTCATCACACAACGAGCAACTCATGATGAGCATGCATTATAGATGCACAGGACCATGTGGACGGGTGTGAGGGGAACGCACAGTCGTGCTGGAACAGTGAAACGCCTTGTACATACAAAAAAAAAAGATCAGCAACACACCAATTAGCATCTGAACCGGCACTCAGGTGGGCTTGCCTCACTGAAGCGCAGCCGGCAGCCTTAATCATTGCAGGCTGGTAACAGAACTTAGAAAGCAGAACTGTGCGGCGACGGGCCGACTCCGGTCGACACAGCCCCCCCTTTGGATCGCATCTGAGGTAACCGTTTGGAGGGGCCGAATTTTCAGCTAACGTGGTGCCTCAAACCTGATGTATCCTATCCGTCCTCGGTCGCCACTCTTTCGGGCACTGGGACCATTGAAGCAAGACAAAAGGTGTGAATTCACCGAATTTAAGGGGGGAAGAGGGTCTTAGAAATAAATTTTTATTAATGAAGTCACAATTAAAAAATTGTTAGGGAACATGTATTTTTGCATGCTGATTCCAAATATGTAATTTAATTTTATGGGAAGCAAGTCCTTGTGCACTTATGCAGTATGTTATGTAACTTTCTGCCGTGAGTTTGAACGAAATTCTGCTGCAGGGAACTTGTTATATTGCATGCCATTGGTTTCTCTTGACAACAAGCTATGCAATAAGGGCAAAATTATCATCCTGGCTGTTGTAGAAGGTGAGTTAAAGGATTTTGAAATCATCGCAAATACAAGTTTTTCTTCCTGTTTGTGAAGTGGGAAATTCAAAACCCTGTAAATGATAGGCAGGGTAAGAATTTTGCCCTTATTGCACAGCTTGATGTCAAGACAAACCAATGGCATTTGCTCTAGCAAGTTTACTGCAGTGAAATTTATTAAAAGCTTTTGGCAGAATGTTACCCAACATTATATAAGTGCACAAGTACTTGTTTTACATAAAACTGAATCACATATTTGGAATCAGTGTGCAAAACTACATTTCTTGAAGATTTCGTTTTTGTGACTTCATTAACAAAAATTTTTTTTTTTAAGACCAGGTTGCCCCCCTTAAGAGAAATAGTGGTCCAAGTTAAACGGCTTTAAAATGCATTGAATATATAGCCAGCCAACCAAAATTTTGAAATTTGTTTGAATGAACCAAAAGTATGATTTTTCCGAATTTGAATTGCAAAATGCTTGTGCAAAAGTCAGTGCCACAAAGACGTTGTCCAGAATTGAAACGGAGAATGAGTGGTTGGCACTAATTTCAATAATTTGCTTTGTTTACTACCATGTAGGAGAAAGTAGTGGTCATGACCAACATCAACCAGACACGCGACCTGTCTACTGAGTTGATTGGACGGCAGCGGCTGCCAGAGGACCAAGTCAAGAAAGTGGGCCAGCTGAAGGACCTTCTGGAGAAGACATTGATGCTAGACCCTGCAAAGCGAATATCGATCAATCATGCTCTGGCCCACCCTTTCATTCATGACAAGATTTAAGTGTGAGTACTTATTCAGTGCTAATCAGTGATAGAAAAATAAATCTATTTTTTTTATTATTATTATCGTGGTGTACCCCTGTGTCTTTAGAACACAAAAATACCGTGTAAAAACGTGTAAGGGCCGCACTTTTTTTCCCAGGTTTGAGGGCCAATTTTCGGGATGCGGCCCATACACGCGATGTGCAAAAAAAAAAATTTTAAAAACACCCTAATCAGGGAATGAGTGGAAACTATTCTATGTTGAATCGTCACTCGCGGAGTATACCGACTCCAAGCTGATGCTGTGCTCTGGTGCACGCTCATCCCCATGAAGTCGCACAGCATGTTTGCTGTCAACGCGTAACCGTTTCGCGTTTCCATCAGCAGAGCAGCTCTTCTTCCAGTTCTTGAAACTTGCTCGGCTTGCCTCAGAAAGCGCACTTTTTTGCTGCTTGTGTTCCTCAATGCATCCTTTTGGTTGCATCATCGTCGGACGCACTTCTCGGCCACGTCGAATTTCCTGCTTGCCGCACGCTTGCAGTGTTTGACAGCAAACTCCCTGCCATGTAGCTATTAAGGTGCTTGCCCATCGTGCTAGAACTGCAACACTCAGCAGCAGCATGCGAAAGCCACAACTACGGTGAACTGACACGCTACCACAACTCTTGTGCTTTTGACAGCCACAAAAGGCTGGAGCTGGTAATACTGATGCCGATATGGTTAGCAGGAGCTTGCGGTGGAGGAAAAAGTTGACAATGATGATAATGACCCGCGGTCTTGGGCGCCATCCATGGCACCACCTGGAATCTCCTGTGCGCATGTGTCGCCTCTTCGATAAAGCGCACCGTTGCTCGCAGCCGGAGCTGACTGCGGAGGCCACGGCGCGTGCATTTCGAAGGCTATTCTCGCATGGCTCCTGGAAAGTTTGTGTGCAGCCCTTACAGGGATGTTATTTTTTTTAAATATTTCCTCTGGGAAAATAGGGTGCTCCCCTTACACACGTTTATAGGCTATATATTTTGCATGTTTTGAAATGATTCTTAAAGCAGGATGCCATGCTTTATGCAGTGGTGCCTTGCTTCAAGAAGGGACATATTTCAAAAACATGTCTATTTGGTAGCAGTTATGTGTTGTATGGGACCATGGTTTGTGGTGTCTTTAGTTTGCTTTGGAAGCTGTTAATGGGATTTGTCTTGTTTGATGTTTTGAGCTATGCTTAAAGAAAGTTTGTTACTCCTGCAGTGCATTATGGGGAGAGTTAATGAGGAACTTGATAATAGGAATAGGTCCATTTTTTGTGTGTGTGTGTGTTTAAGGATTGATGCCTTCTTTAATTAAATAGAGAAGTTGTTGCATGGTTGATAGTATCTGCTGGAAAGTAGAAATTGTTTTTGCTGGCTTCTCCTGCTGAGATGGAAAAAGTTTCAAAGCAGAATATGTTTATTCTTGAGTTCTTTTTTTTTAAATATTTGTGGCAGAAATTTTTATTGAGCTGAAGACAACAATGGAAGCAGACATGATAGCAGTGCCTTGAGTGAGCACTTGTGTCAAAAGAATACTTCATCTTAGGCCATGGCAAACATGAGGAATAGAGAGAACGAAACGTGTCTATAATTCGGTGGCTGTAGTTCATAACCATTGCTGGCTTTCTTGCAAGTAACAACTAACTTTGACTGGGTAGCTGCCATTTATTTTTGAGGCACTGACCTCTGGGCTTTTCTGTTGTCCATCAAGCTTTTTAAAGTTGTCGCATGGCTGTTTGGTAGCCCCAGTGTAGCGGGACTGAACACTTGTTGACATAGCTACTGCTTCTTTTTTGCCAACTTCTTGTCTGAGGGACCATTGACAAACTGGCTTGTTCGCTTGTGTATTTAATTTGCTTCCTGGAATGAGAGTATAAGGATTAAATGTAAGTTTGTAACATTTATATGATCATCAGAGTCTGCTAAAAACTAATGTGATGTGTAATTGTAAAAATTTTGGCCTTTCTTTTATTTGAGTTGAGTTGCATTTTATTGTTTGTCTCGGTGGCTCAGTGGTTAGGGCGCTCGGCTACTGATCCGGAGTGAGTGAGTGGAATGCTTTGGTGATCTCGTGCTAATCGGCAGCTTCTATATCATGAGGCCGACACTGGTGAGACAAAAAGAATCGCGAGCCATGTTCTTGTTTGCTGTGGCACAGTATTAAAAAGGCACTTTTGCAAAATTTGTGCACAATTTGTTCAACTCAGGAATTCATTACATAGAAGGTGTTCAGGTTGGTGGTGACCTGTTCCTGCTAGGAACCATGAAAAGAAAATAAAATGGAACACTTTTACGTTCTTGGCTCTCAAAAAATCGAAATGTCCCATCCTATGAAAGCTTTTAGAAGGCAAGCTATCAATGATCTGTTGTGATTGACACGTGAAATGTTTCATGCTGTTCATTCTTGAAGTACCAGCTGATGAACATCAGAGCCACTTTTAAAGCTGGTCACTTGAAACATGGTTGACATGAACATTTTACTGTGGTGCATTTTAGATTACCTTGGTTCAGTCCTGTACTGGCCAGATAAATTTACGTGTTTGGTGGCCGGCACATTTTAAACATTTGGTAGCCTAAAGTAGAATGACTAGTAGGCAAGTAGCCACGAGTTCTGTTTAACAGTTTGCAGCAGAAAATGAAAAGAAATGTAGGCGCTTGTGTTGTGTCTGTCTTTCTCTGTCCCTTTGTCCCGTTTTGCGCTACTCTCACTTTCCATGCTTCAATCTAATCTGTCTGAAGCTGTAAATGTAGAAAGCATTGTAAATCTCGGCAAATGGTAGCTCAGAGCCCTTGAAGAGCAGGTTTTTCATAGTTTTATAACTGGAGATAGCATTGAGCCTCAGGTGAGAGGGAATGATGACAAGCTTTCTTCTTTCCTTTAGGGCAGTGGATCTTTCCGAAGTTTGCTGGTCAATGGACTGAAGAATTTTCCCAGCATCTTCATGTGGAGATACAAGAGCGTGTGGCAGCTCCGATTGCTTGCCATTTTGTTGAGAACTGATAGAGGCTTTGGACTGCCTTCTGACAGGTATTTCTAAAAGTACAGTACAAGTGTCAGCTGACATTGAGCATTTTGCTTACATTCTCACTTTATATGAAATCACCTTGGGGCAAAGGGCATGCAGTGGGTACACAGCAAGTGGTGGGCATGAGGACACTGTCTGCTGTGTTGGAATTTTAAAGAACTTATGAATTAATGTCTCCTGGTGCATCTGCTCTTTGCATTAGGTGCTTAAATGTATTTCAACATGCAATGTCACATTGTTTCTGACATTATATCCTACAGTGGTCACTGCTGTTCATTTGTCTACCTTATTCACCCCTTTAGTTTATGTTACATAAGAACTGCATATCAAAAACAAAATAAAATGCTAAAAAAGATGAAAAGTAGTTGAGTATTTTATTCACTTCAAAATCATGCAGTGTCCCTGCATGTATCTTGTCTGTGAAGTCTTTTTCTGCTTTGTTGTTAGTAATGCCTTTTGTTTTAATTGTCAGCCCTATGTGCTTGCATAACTTGCTTGCTGTGAATTATTGCTGGCTCTAAAATGTACACTTGTGGGCAGACGTTACTAACACAATGAGCTGACCTATGCCTGGCAAAAGGTGCTTGCCACAGTATAACAAAGCTGTATGCATGTTCCATGTTTTGCACAAGTCTCCAGGCCAGTGCACCAGTGACTTGAGTGTTGTCACACATCTCTTGACAGCTTAGCTGTCTTCGTATGTTTGTGCAAGGTCACTAATGATAGTTCAGTTCTCATCCAACTTCTTTAACTATAAAGCCAATGAGTGGAAGCAGTCACTTATAATAAACTGCACATCTCCAACCAAAAATGTTAACTTTAACCCAACATTTCGAAGCTGACTCGACTCCTTCATCAGGGGTGACTGAGGGCAGTAGCAAGCGTCTTTTAAAGGCGAAAGGCGCGGGGAAGGGGGGTGGGGGGGGTGTATAGGCTGTTAGTCATGCTGGCGCACTGCAGGGAGGTACTGCATGGCGACTTTTTTTCGTTGCGTTGAAGAGCGAAGTCCCTGGGCATATACTGGGGGCAGGTTTCCTTTTGTGTGGTTGATATTGTTCGGGATGGTTTGGATATGCCAGGATTCCAGAAGGAGCCTCTTGTGGTAATTTGTTTCGGTTCCGAGGATGCGGGTTTCTTCAAAGGTGATTCTATGGTCGGAGTCCTCGGAATGTTGGGCTACTGGATTGCGCTCTCTTGTGAATTTGCGGACGTCGTTCTTATGTTGCCGAATTCTTTCTTTGAAATTTTTGGTTTCGCCGATGTAGCTTGCGTCGCAGTCGGCGCATGGAATTTGGTATACAATGCCTTGGGCTCTTCCTCTCGGCGGCCGGTCTTTGGGAACAGGTAGGCAAAGCAACCCTGTTTGTTGGCTTGTGCGCAACCTGGAGACCCAATTTTTTCAGGATTCGGGCGATGGTGCCGTTGGTCCTTGTGCGTTGATTTCTTGACGAATGTTGTGTTTTTGACATCGAATGGTTTTTTGAATAAAGTCTTTTGGGTAGCCGTTCATGATGAGTTCTTTGAATATCGTGCGTTGTTCTTTTTTTCTATCATGTTCTGTGCTGCAGTGTGTCCCAAAACAGCGTCTTCACCACTGATGCTTTATGGACTGTTGGGTGGTTCGAAGAGAAGTGGAAATACCGGCCTGAGTGGGTTGGTTTGCGGTATACGGAGAATTGAAGGGTATTGTCATTTCGGGACACGAGGACGTCCAAAAACGGCAGGGAGTTTTCTTGTTCCACCTCTAGCGTGAACTGAATGTCAGGTTCTACGGAGTTTAAATGACGAAGGAAATTCTGAGTCTCAGATTTCTTGATGATGGCGAAGCAGTCGTCGACATACCTGAGGAAAATCTTTGGTTTCGGGTGGAATGAGTTGAGGGCTCGCTGTTCGACGTGTTCCATTGTTAAATTGGCCATGACGACAGAGATGGATGCTCCTATTGGTGGTCCTTTCACTTGTCGGTAAAATTCCCCATTTGACGAGAAGTATGTGTTTGATAGGCACAACTCCAGGAGGCAGCACACATCATTTACACTCAGCGGGGTTCTTGCGCTGAGTTTGTCGTCGCGTTGTAGGGCGTCACGGGTAGCGGCCACCGCAAGCTTCACAGGGATGTTTGTGAAAAGGGACACCACGTCGAAGGAGACAAGGCATTCGTCGGCCTCAATGGTGGCTTGGGACACCAGTTCGATGAAGTGACTGGAATGACGGATATGGGTCGCTGTTTTTCCTGCGATTGGGGATATTAGTTTGTGAAGGTATTGTGACAACGAGCGAAGAGGGGAACACCGGAAGCCGACAATCGGGCGCAAAGGGATACCCGGTTTGTGGACTTTGGGCAGGTCGTAGAATGCTCGAGCCGATCCGTTGGTGCTCAATAACTGAAGGTAGAGGTTTCGGAAGGTGGGGTGTTTTTCGAATACTTCTTTCAATGTTTTGTTTAGCCTTGTTTGGGTAGTGGTTGTCGGGTCCTTTTTCAATTTTACATATTCTTGGCTGCTGAGTAAGGTGGATATTTTCTCTTCGTAGTCCCGTCTGTCCAGAACGACTGTTGTGTTGCCCTTGTCTGCTGGGAGGATCACTATGTTGGTGTCTGTCTTGCAGGGCTTGCCTTTCGTCCGGATTTAGGTTTGATTCTTTTCGATGTGCTTGCACTGAATTGAGTACACCTATTGTTTTGAGCCTGACCTCTTCTCGTACACCAGGTTGCAGTTGCCGGATACCGACTTCAAGCGCAGATACGATTGCTGGAAGGGGTGGTCTGTTAACCTGGAGGTTGAATTTGTGTCCCTTGGCTAGGATTGACGTTTCGGCGGTTGTGAGCTTCCTGGAGAAGAAGTTGGCGGCCAGGTCAGAATGGTCCGGTGGGAGTCGTTCGGTCCGGCGTTGAAGTTTTGACAACTTCTCTGTCTGCTTGGTGCAGTGTTTGTCGGCTTCCGATGATGCGGTTTCTTTGGCAAATGCCTCGATAGACGTCACTAGGTCGGGCATCTTGTGCTCGAGTTTTCGGCGGGCGAAGAAGGCGTCGATTTCTTTCTTCCTAATCACGCTACGGCACTCGTGTATCTGTGCCGTCACTAGGTGCTGTTCTGCCTTGTTGATGATGTTTCGTCTTCCGGTGTGGGGACCAGGCGTCGTAGTCGTAGGCTCTGGGGTACAACCTTGTTTTCCTTGCATTTCTTGGCGAATTCCAGGTGTGTCTTGAACACCGAGATGCCTTGCATGGTCTTGATGTACTTTTTGGCAAGCTGCATAGCTTCTAGCCCGAAGTCTGCACGGATAGATTGAAAACTAAACATTTTGACAGATTTACCTGTCTGGTTGGGTTTGAAGTCTTATAATAAACTGCACATCTCCAACCAAAAATGTTAACTTTAACCCAACGTTTCGAAGCCGTCTCGGCTCCTTCATCAGGGGTGACTGAGGGCAGTAGCAAGCGTCTTTTAAGTATGGAAGGGGGGGGAGGGGGGGGGGGGGGGTAAAAATAACGACAGCTGTGTCGCCAAAGGCGCGGGGGAGGGGGGTTTAGGCTGTTAGTCACGCCGGCGCACTGCAGGGAGGTGCTGCATGGCGACTTTTTTTCGTTGTTGCGTTGAAGAGCGAAGTCCCTGGGCATATACTGGGGGCAGGTTTCCTTTTGTGGGGTTGATATTGTTCGGGGTGGTTTGGATATGCCAGGATTCCAGAAGGAGCCTCTTGTGGTATTTTGTTTCGGTTCCGAGGATGCGGGTTTCTTCAAAGTTGATTCTATGGTCGGAGTCCTCAGAATGTTTGGCTACGGGATTGCGCTCTCTTGCGAATTTGCGGGCGTCGTTTTTATGTTGCCGAATTCTTTTTGAAATTTTTGGTTTTGCCATGTAGCTTGCGTCGCAGTCGGCACATGGAATTTGGTAGACAATGCCTTAGGTTCTTTCTCTTGGCGGCCAGTCTTTGGGAACAGGTAGGCAAAGCGCAATCCCGAACAATATCAACCGCACAAAAGGAAACCTGCCCCCAGTATATGCCCAGGGACTTCGCTCTTCAACGAAACGTTGGGTTGAAGTTAACATTTATGGTTGGAGATGTGCAGTTTATTATAAGTATTCAAACCCAACCAGACAGGTAAATCTGTCAAAATGTTTAGTTTTCAAGCAGTCACTGTGTTAGCGTATGACCTCATGCCGATTCTGGTCAGTAGCTTTTTGGCCTGGAAGCTTTTACAGCGGATGGTGTGCACACGCACAGTGTCCCGATGCACTTTTATCACTAGGCTTATCTAGAATGCTTTAGTGGTACGCTCTGGAGCATAGAAAGCAAAATATGGCTGCAGCTTTTGGTCTTCAGAGGTGGTGCTTGTTTGCAAATGCAGCAAAACAGGTCTAAATGGCATAGGCACAAGCACAATGTCTTGAAATTTGAAGCTGCTGTCAGGTTTCATTTGGCTCTGCAGCACACTTGTCGAGCACTTTTGTTGGTCCTGGCAAGATCTATGCATACCTTGGCTTAAGTTCCAAAACATTAAAGCACCATGTTGTTAGACTGCCGAAGAATATAGTTGCTGGTTTTGTCAGTAGCTTTTGCTCACTGGTGTACTTATAAAAATAGTTCCGCAATTGTACATTCTCCAGCAATTTTGTGCTGTTACCATACTATCCAGGTTGATGCACTGTAAGCATAAGCATGCATGGGCCATTTCTATTGTTCATTTTGAAGTGAAACTTTTGTCATTGGAAAGGGTTGCACTAATGAGTTCTTTTGCATAGTTGCATGGGAGTACCAAAACCTAAATTTCATAATTCTGAATTTTCACAACCCAAAGGTCTGCACCAGATTTGGAATCCGGTGCTGTGGGAAATTATACACTATTATAACAACCTATAGCAGTCAATTCAGTTGGTCATCTGGTGTGAGTGTTCATTGTTCAGCACATAGAACTGTAGAGTGAAATACTAGTTGTCCTGTGTTGAGCCTGTGACATTGTGGGAAAATAGGTCAAGGTACTGTTACCCCTAAGTTGCACTGTGGTGATTGTGTTTTAACAATTCAGTGCACAAGTACTGTGGAGAACATTTTTTATAACTGTTCTGTGGATATAAAAATGAACTAATGCAATGAAAGTGCATGTCAGCTTCGCACAGGATGGGTTTCTTTGAGCATGCTGTTAATATATGTGTGCGCATGGGTACATCACACTGTCACTGTGCAGTGAACATCTTTAATTGTAGGTAGCAGATATACTGGCATGTGCAATGTAGCTTTTATGAACAGTGAAGAGAACATTTCATTTTATTTTTTTGTGGTGCTTCCCATTTGTGCGTGTAAGAAGTGCCATTTAGTGCCATGAGAAATCTGATTTCAATTGTTACTTGTAGATTTTCATCACAATAATTAGCTCCCTTTTTGGCTGTATCCATTGTGCATCATGTAAAAGTTCTTATATTGAAGATTACATTCACTTGCACAAACGAAGCACTCTTGCAGAGTTTTTTTTCCCTGTGTCATATACTTGCTTGGACAAAATAGTTTTTAACTCCTACAGTACCTTATTGTTTTCATTAGATGCAATTCAAGGAAGGCCCTTATTGAGGGAGGTGTGCTGTGGGCTCACTTCCTTTTTTCGCAGTCTATTTGCAACATGGGAAAGTGAACAAATATGAGTGGTGCTGTCGGTTCATTTACTCAGAGGGCTGTAAGGACGCAGGGGAACTTAGCTTGTCTGCAACACTTGAAAATGTAGAAAATGTGGACAACTTAAATTGTTGGAAATCTTACCTCTATTTGAATTGGACCTTCAGTGCTCATAGCTTGAGCGAAACCTGGCTTGATATTTTGTAATTTTTTGTGCAAGTTTCTTATGAGTGCTTATTAAATACATTTCTACAGCATTTGAGCACTAGTAAGGCACTTGTATGGCAAGATCTATTCTTCTGGTGGCAAGTGACATCCAGAAAAATGGCTGAGATTGTGCTAAGTTGCTGTGACAAGTAGTGATGATTATAAAATGCAGCCACAAGTTTAAAGATTGTGCAAACGGTGTTGCATTCAGACTTACAGTAACATCGGGCAGGTTTGTACAGGTACAGGCATGTACAATGCACCAAGCATCTTTTACACATGTAGTTTAGTGTAGACATTGTGGAAAAGGTTATTATACAGTCGGCCGATTTTTCGGACTCTCTAGGGACCGCGAAAACGTCTGAAAAATCAAATTTTGCCATAAAAATAACTTTACATCAGCTTCTAATGGCCAGAATGGTGGAGGAAGGGGTCAGCAGTTTTTTGCACATTCTCATGCTTCACTCTGTTCTCTCTCGCCACATGTTGTGTACATGATGACACTGACAATTGGTGGCTATCGCTTTTATAAGCTCGAAGTTCGATAGCTGTACTGGTGTTTGTGCATTGTGCATGAACACGTGGTGTCAGTGAACCTGCCGCTGCGGTAACTGCGCTGTACCCGCCATGTGGAGGGCATGAAATGAACTGACAAAAGGCTGAAACCAGTGCTCTGTCGGCATTGGCATTTGTAATTAGGCCTAGTGACTAGAGCGAAAAACCAGTCTCGAAACTCGTGGTACATTATTGTATGCACACTCGATGGCTTGCATATAATGAAAGGTGTTTTGCCTGTTATCAGATTGCAGGTTTTGATGGTGTTGTGATAGAACAGTTGGGGCTGAAGCACATTTTCTCGCGAGTACGAGTGCCTCAGTCACTTTGAAAAGCACTGCCATTTTCTTTTGCTTGCCATCTCAGTGAAGCCATACACCTCCCAGGTGCTTCACTGCTGCATCTTCACTTACTCAGGACGAAATGTCTCTGCTCAGATGAGTTCCACGAAGTTTGACTACTATTCAAGTTTGAGCAGCAGACTGTGCCGGAGAATGCTACGAGCCTGCAACCATGTGTGTGCAGTGTGCAAACCCACGGAGATCCTTCTAGCTAGAATTCTGCTTTATTTTATCAAGTTTTTGATCTCCCTTGAACTCTAAATTAATGAGGTTCCACTGTACATATTATATGGCAGCTTGGCTATTGGTGGCGGTGCTGCAGTGAGTGCAGATGAGGTCCGAAAAATCGAGCAAGAAGTTCTGTTGCGTCTAAAATTTCAGGCGCTCTTATACATTAGCTATACACTAAAAGCTCGTTAATTCGACATTGACGGGACCGCGAAAAATTGTCGAATTAACCGAATGTCGAAATATCGAATCAACCACAAAAAAAATTAAATTTGCCTCAGCATGACATACCTTTATTTGGCAAAGAAGTTTGTTATCGTCGTCTGCTTTTTCGGGCGAATTTGAGCGGATACAATAGCTCTAACAGCTGCCAGATGCTCCGCGGCACGCGAACCATCCGGAATTTGTTCACAGAAGTCTTCCAGCACGGACGAGGCTTCTGCGGCTTCTTTCACCGTGCGCTTCGGCGTTTGGGGCAGGTGCTCACAATCGTCATCTTCCGACGAATCGTCGTTGTCGGCGCCTGTCACTTCTTGGATGATTTCGTCCTCGGTCAGCTGACCGGCAATGGCGACACCATCATCGATGGACACGTAATCCGCGAGCCGCACGGCAGGAGGCAAAGCGCTGTCGAAACAGCTGTCGTCTTCTGTGGTTGCGTCAGCTGCTTCTGTCGGCAGTTCCCCCACACCGCAGTTCGGTTGCACAAAACCGCTGTGCCGAAAGCAGTTCGCAATAACTGCTGTAGGCGTGTTGGCCCATTCGTGCGCCAGAATGTTCAAAGCGCTGAGGAGCATAAGGTCGTACTTCTTCCCAGCTTCCATACAGAGAAGCATGCGCTGCAATACATGCTTTCTGTACTTGCATTTTATATGCTGGATTATGCCCTGGTCCATGGGCTGAAGGGTTGCGGTTGTATTCGGCGGGAGGAACACAAGCTTAATCCATTCCAGGCCCGACACCTTGCAGTGAGCACTGCAATTGTCCACAACCATGAGGACCTTCCGTTTCTCAGCTCGAAAACGCCGATCCATTTGATGAAGCCAGGACTGAAATATGCTGGACGTCATCCAAGCCTTCCTGTTGGCTTGGTATTCAAGCGGAAGGCGCCGCGCGTTCTTGAAGCACCTCGGCTTCTGAGCCTTTCCGATCACTAGGAGAGGCAGACGCTCTGTTCCCGTCATGTTGGCGGCAAGTAGCACAGTGACCCTTTCTTTGCTTCTTTTCCCTGCTGTGCAGGGGTCACCTTTAAAGGTGATCGTCTTATCCGGGAGTGCTTTAAAGAAAAGTGCTGTTTCGTCGGCGTTAAATATATTCGGAGCGTCATACGCAGCTAGGTGTTCACGAAGCCCGGTGATCCGCCACTCCTCGATCCTGTCTTCGTCCACGGATGCTCTTTTGCCACACACACTCTTAAAAGTCAGATTGTGACGGCTTCTGAAGCGAGCAAGCCAACCTTCAGAAGCTTTGAACTCTTCAAGGTTCATTTTTGTGGCGAACCTTTCAGCCTGGGCACAAATTAATGGCCCACTCACAGGGAGGTAGGCCTCACGTGCGTTTCTAATCCATCGCATTACGGCTTCTTCGAGTTCCGGGTGGGCCGCAGTCCGCAGTCGTTTCCTTTTGTCACCGTAGGCTTCACTGTCAAACGCCTCCATAATGCTGTTTTCATTCTTCACGTAAGTGGCCAAGGTGGTTCTTTTAACATCATAGTTGACCATCACGTCAGAGCGTGAAACACCATCCTTCAGCACCTTCAATATTTCCACTTTCGTGGCTAGGTCCTTCGCCTGGTTGTACTTCGGCCGCTTTGCCGGTGTCGCCATCGGAGCAGGACGCGATGGCGAGGCGCGCAGGCACGGCGCGCTACGCACTCGAAAACAGCACAGTAAACACGCTGGCAAAGCACGCAATATCCAGAAAAGGCGTGTTAGGGTTCAATAACCGCGATCGTAGCTGCAAGAAACACGGGGCAACGACGACACACGCCAAAGCGAGACTTGCTGAAGATAGGGTTAACACGACGACTGAGCACGACTGCAAGAGGCAACGAAGCACAAAGAAAGACACCGGGCGCTTCGGCCACTGCTAACCTTGCTTCCCTCACCCTCTCTCGCACTGCTGATGACGATGACCGTACGGATGGCCTACGCTACATTCTTTTTTTCTAACTTTACAGTAGCGCCCCTCTTGGTGGGCCGTGGAACTAGGTCGAATTAACCGATGGGCGGTAAAATTTGTCCGAATTAACGAGAGTTTTGCCCCATAGACTCCTATATATAATTGTAGGGACCATGCGTGCAGGTCGAATTATCCGATTGTCCGAATTAACGGGGGTCGAATTAACGAGCCCAAATTTTCGGTTGGAGCCTGTACTGTATGTGCTCAAAACAGAGTAAGCAAGAAATATATAATTAAAAGAGCTCTGAAACACCTTCTGAGGAGAGCACATCAACTCGCTCAATCACTACATTGTGTTGTCATGAATGTGTGAGCCAAATAATACACTTCTACACGCAGAGAACCCACAACCAGATGCAAAAGTTGGCGAGCACTTTCCAGCGACTTTTTCATGCTCGCACCCTCCTCCGTTGCTTGCACCTGTGCATACAAGTTGAGAGATGGTTATTGGTTAGATTCTTTAAGACGTCAGGTAGCTAGCATGGCTGCAGCCAGTAAGCCGCGTAGCTCCGGCGGGTCAGGAAGCTTTCCCATGGAGGTGGGGCCGGCGGAGGAGCGCCAACCTTCCAGCGTGCAAAAAGTGACAGGAGGAAAAGCTCAAAAACGCTGTTATTGAATTTTTGACTACAGATAACCCAGCTTCTACAAAGCGCATTAAAAAAGTTCTTGCCAGACAATATTCGTTAATTGGTGTGCTTTAACATGCCAAGCATACTGCAACTTTATTAGAGCCCCATTCAGAGCCCCTTTAAAGTTGATGCTTGAACTTGCACATTAGCTAATTCTGTTTCTAGCATAAAATGATCCCTGAAGTATTGTAGCTTTTTTTTTCATAGCTAGTTTGAGATTGCACATAGCTTGACAGACCAGTCCATGCTCAGATTCCACCTAGTACTCTTAATTCTATTGGTTACTTTCACAGTTGTATACTATATTTGCAAAGATGTATTGTGGCCACAAATATAATGTGAGGAGTAGTTTGAACCTTTAGTAATGTGAACAGATCATTTGTTAGTTATAATGCAAGCTGAAGCTGTTCATGGCAACCATAGCAGAAGGCTCAAGGAAATAAAGGTGGTGTGCAAAAAGGGGAGAGGGTAACTGTGAGTCATTCTGTGGAAAGCATCATCAATGGTGGTGGCTATGATTGTTCAAAAAGGCATCTACAGTGTCGCTTTTATTTTGAGAGGCAACAGTTCAAAAACGTGCACTCCCTCCCTGGCATTGGCAGAAAAAGAGATTGTTTATCTGCGCAACCGTATGCCCTACAGGAGAGGGGAGGGCGTAGTTAGACCTGATGCGGATGACGAGGCACCTGCATGGGCTCAGTGATACATATTTATGTCGTACAAGTGTCCAGTAAAGACGGTTGAAGTCTAGCGGGTGTCCTGTGTGTGTGTAGCTGGGTGTTGTGTCTGTTTCTTACCGCTAAGAATATGATTCCTTTGTGCACAGCGTAATGAGTTATAGCAAAGCCTCTCACATATTAATGCATGCACATCACTAGTAGGGGTGACTGCTATCACCGCTATGCCACTGCTTTCTAGGTGCAGTCTAGTTTCTGGGTGTGATTTTCAGGCAAGGCAGCTGGCTGTTCATCGAGAGCACAAGGAATTTGTGTCGAAGTGTCATTGCCAGTTAAACATGCTGAGTGATCTTGCTAATGTAACAAATCCTGTTACAGTCGAGCCCACTTATAACAAACCTGACAGTTGTGCGGATTGTGTTTGTTGTATCCGAGGTTCATACTAAGTGGACTTCCCATGTTACAGCCAAAAATATGAAGGCACAGTCTAAACCTGTCATATGCGTGTGTTTGTTCAAACTAGACCCTATTGCGGTGCTTTCCAAGCTCCCCAGAGCAGTTACATGACCTTCACTGCCAGCGTTGCTGCCCACAAGCTGCTTTAGGGGCGCGATATCTATGACTAAGTGCGGTGCAACCCTCCAGTGCAGCCGGTGGTAGGTGGGCCTCTTTGTTATCATCAACAGATTCCTGGCAACAGGACAGTGTTCGTACTTCGCGAACTATTATTTTTCATCAGTGTATGGCTCGCCAATGTCGGCGACCTCGCATGCATCAACGGAGTCATCTCAGGCGACATCAGGTTGGGCTGTAGCTGCGCATTGATGGCGCGTTGCCACAAATAAGCATGCGCTCGACAACGTGGGTGTTCAAGAGCGTCCTCCATCGTTCCTTGGATCACAAATTCTGCCTTATAGAAGCAACTGCTGATGCACGCCGCAGCCAGTTCTATCCACGCGAACTTATTCCATAGCGAGGAACAGAGTCACCCCAAGTGAGACGCCGGCACCTTTTCAGTCAAGTGCTATCATTGCTCTAAGTATGCACTGTTGCCGATGTCAAGTGGCAGGTTTGGCTCATTGCATTCTTTGACAAAAGTGCGTGGTCGCCACAGTCAGAAAAGGCAGCACATGGTGTGCTGCACAGTTGTCGAGCACGGACAGGATCTTACAATTTTTTTTTAAGTCGCTCGGCAGACAATTCGCAAATTTATGCTTTGTGGCATACGCGTCGATCAAAGTGTCACACATTGTCCAGTCCTTTGTGTCGTGTACTTGAGTATGTAGCTTCCAAAGCACTGCGCCTTGCTAGTCTTTGCAAGGACACGCAGCGCCTGCTGGTCTCTGTGTTCTACGCTCGGGCATTGAAGGACGGACGGTAACTTGAAGCTTACTGCACTTTTCATCAGCTTCTTTCAAGGCATGTGTTTTCAGCGGCCGCATCTGGCAAAAAGCTTCGTTGGCGTTCTATGCAGCCTGTAATTTATTTTTTATTTTTGCTTTTTGGTGGTTGCATTCTTTACTTAGAAAGGGGGAAGGTGGCGTCACGGGGACGTGGAGGTGCTCGTGGGTCTTTGCTCCTGAGAAAAAGGGGGGTTTTCTGCTCCAGGACTGAGTTTACAGCACCTCCTTATTCGCTGCAACCGAGTTGTGCAGCCACACTTGTTCATTGTATCTGAGACTCACTGCCATTGCCTTAATACATATTTTGACGGTCAATCCGCTTTCGCGAGCATTCGTTCTAACTGCGGCCGGTATAAGTGGGTTCAACTGCTACTAATATGGTTCAGAATATACAGTTAAATTCCTTTTGGCAGCTTTTGTTTTCATAATGGGAAGCACATGGTTCTCTTATGTGTTCAAGCAAGGTGTTTTTGGCTTTTCAAGATCTGGGCAGTGAAAAATCAACAGATTCAAGCAGCACATCACACAGGTTTGCCAGCTATCAAGAAACTGGCCCTTGACTTGATGGAAGTGGGTGGCTTGCAATGCTTATTTACCATACAGTATTTGCCTAGAGAAAACATTCGACAGGGGTCTGTTTGGTTGGGAAAGGAGTTTACAGTAGTTGTGTAGTAGTGCTATCTTACGACATGGGCTGATGGAGGTGGTATGAGCTTCCTGTTTTGCCTGTGGAAAAATACTCTAATGGGTAGCTTTGCCAATCAGCGCTGTTGCAGATGGCACTGACATTATTCAAGTTACAAAGTTCTCTCTTCATCCTTAAGATCAGACAAACCAGGTAAACGTGCAATGTGCTAAAAGCTGTCATTGTCCTTAGGTGGTATTGAGCGTAATCAGTTCATGAGCTCTCAAGCACTTGAAGAAAATGACGCTATTTCTGTATAGTGTGCTGAATTGCAGTGAACTTAGCTGTTGAACTGTATTCATTGATAAGCTGAATAGTTTGGGGACCTTTGTTTAGCTTCCTGTAGTCTGTGTGCGAAAAAATTTCTGGATGATCCAAACCATTAACTGACTAGCATTTATTTCACAGCAGTTGGTTTCTTTCACTGCATTGCATTTCATATGAAAGTGGAATGCAACAAATAGACCAATGACATAAAGCCGAAAGCACAATTGACAGGTTTGTGTGTACAGGGATTTTTCTACCCTGGCTAGAATAGCGAATTGTGGATGGCCTTGCACATAACACGTAATCAGGCCTAATCTGCACTTCACTCACAGCATCAGTTTTAATGGTGTTTTTGGGAGCATAAATATTGTGAGAATTTGTAGCAAATTTTGGTTAGATGACCTCCTATGGCACAAAAGAATTAGTGGTCACAAGAAGGGCTGAAAGACTCACTTTGGGGGGTTGTGTGAGATTTCTAAAAAAAATTTTTGGGAGGCTTGTTGAGTGCTTCCTTGCAAGCACCTCCTTATTGGTGCTTGTCTCATTTTTTGTTTAAAGGAGCTCTGAAACACCTTCCGAAGAGAGCGCATGAACTCGCTCAATCACTCCACTTTGTTGTCATGAAAACCTGAGTCAAATACACTCCTCCATTCAGCTGAGGACCCACAATCACGCGCGAAAGTTGGCAAGCCCTTCTCGGCGACTTTTTCATGCTCGCACCCTCCTCCGTCGCTGCTCACATCTGCATTTGCAAGTTGAGAGGTGGCTATTGGTTAGATTCTTTCAGACGTCAGGCAGCTACCATGGCCGCAGCCAATAAGCTGTGTAGCTCAGGCCGGTCAGGAAACTTTGCTTCCGGAGGCGGGGCCGGCGGAGAGGAGCACCGACCTTCCAGCATGCAAAAAGTGACGAGAGGAGTGGGAGAGGCGCGAAGACGCTGAAATGCAAAATTTGGCCACAGATAACTCAGCTTCTAGAAAGCGCATTAAAAAAAAAAATTCTGGATGGGCAATATTTCTGAAGTGGCGTGCTTTAACATCCCAGGCATACTGCAACTTTACTAGAGCCCCTTTCAGAACCCCTTTAATGGTAGTTTTTATGTGGTCTTACAGACTCTCGTGTGTGACAGTTCTGGTAAATACTGAACTGAATCTGAAGCTCATAGGAGGGAATCTGGCACCATACTTTTTATGTGGAACATAGGCAAAGCTGTCGTGATTTTTTTCAAGACAGTTTTTGTGGCTAGACTTACACAGAACAGCCGATCACAAAAAGAAACACTGCTTTGAAAAAAGGGTGCTCCTCAAACAGCGTTTAAGTAGCGGCACATTAAAGGAGTGGAGACACCAAATTTTTAGAAGCGCGGTTCTTAGGCGGCCACTCCTGTGTTCCGCGTCGTCGGCGTTGGCGTAGTCGGTGTAACACGCCACCTGATGGGTGGCTTGTGTAGGCCAGTGACAGGTGGCGTGTTGACAGGCAGTAAGTAGCAGAGCGAAACACCACCTGTCACGGTGAGAGCGAAGGAATGGACAACCGGAAGGTGGCTGCCACTGGAAGATCCCAAAGGGTGGCTAGCGTAACATACCACCTGCCAGCCATGGCTGGTGACGTGAAAATACATGAAGAGCTGCACTCAAATTTTGCATTGCCAGCTATTGTTATCTGTCCATTTTTCAGAGTGTGTTTTTGCTCTGGAATGATGCGTACAACATTGGTAAACATGGATCACTATGTGGAAATAGACAGCGTCCAACAAATAATTTATAATTGAATTTTATTTCCTCGGTAGTTTTAGTTTCGTTTTCAGTTGCCAGATGATGATTGTGATGACACAAATGAGTGCGAGATCATGTGAGGCATGCAAAATCGATGATAGAACTTCTGCTTTGTCATTTTTATTTATACAAACTGTTAAGCTAAGCTGCTCCAGAAGCCGCAGTGGTAGCAAAGGAATAAACAGCTATTATATTGCAGTTTTCGTATGCCTCACATGATTTGGTACTCACTTGTAGCTCCACAACTGTCTTTCAGCTGCGGTAACCATAACAAAACCTGCGTGGAAGAATGAATTCAATTATAAGTTATGTACCGAGTGTGGACGAATTTCACATGGTGAATCATGTTTACTAATTTCTTATGCATCATTCGAAAGCAAAAATACACTACAAAAATTTTAGCATCCCTATTCCTTTAAAGGTACGTTAGGACACCTCCATCGAATTTTTTCTCTTGATAAAATTCGATCATATGGCTCTTCCTAGTAATGTCTGGCAGCAAAAGACTCATTTGTTGCCGAAAGAAGTGGATTTAAAAATGGGTGTTTTTTTCCCTCCGCTCTATTCAGACTTGTGATGTCAAGGATGTCAAGGCCAAAAAGGACTCTGTGATCACCGTTTGGAAGCGAATGGCAGTATAGCTCAGCCTCGGAGATCCATTACTATAAAAAAACTGTGTCAGTGCACCACTGTTTGCTTGCGAAAACAATTGCAGTGGTGACACTTTTATTCATTTTTTTACCTTTCTTTTTGCTTAAAAAGCTCTTTTTTTCAGTGCGACTAGCGTCTTTGTCACCAGAACACTATAATCTTTAAGAATAGGCCAACTTCAGTTTGTCCTTGGTGTTCCTTTAACAAAATTGAATGCCCGTTGAATACATCCTTTTGCTGCACCAAGGCAAAGTAATTAGTTACTGCTTTTAAAACATAGCAAGAAGGTATGGTCTTGGATGTATATAGTTCTGTTGGAAGAATGTGGTCCTAGAAAATGGCTTTATCTCTTGTTATAATGCTAAGGTATTTCACATTTATCTGCTGATGTGGTTCTCCAGCCGTGCTGAGTTTCACTTGTTTTCTGTTGAAATAGTAAGTTTACATGGTAGTTGCAAGAACTTTCGGAAATTCTGGTCTGCCTCTGCTTTCGACGGCTACAGTGCAGTGGCAGGAGGGGTGAAGAGATGAAAGAAAGGAAGACGCTGTGAATGAAATTGGAAGTCTGATGGTAACATGAAGACTTCATTCCGGATGTTAACGCTTGTTTCGTTATGCCTCGCCATAAGATGAGTGAGGAGTGGACTCACTGCAGAGAAACAGAATATGGACATCTGGCACCATGAATGCTAGTAGTATGAAGTGTGGCACAGTCTCATGTTTTCTGTGCAGAAAATTGGTCCAGACAGTGTCTGGACAAACACTTCCTCTGCTTTTTTTTGCTACTATGTGCACCTCACTCGACGTGTAGTAGATAACTTTCCTAAGGGATTTTCTCACATGACTTCCTTCGTTCATCAGGAGCCTCGCACACTTGTGCATTCCTCCTAGTGACCGCTTCAATTTTTTTTTTTTTCAAACCACTGTCATAGGTTATACAAACTGGTTTGTGTATGTTTGGTGTTCTGTTTTCCAAGAGCTCTTGCACAAGATGTGCTTCAAAGCTAATCTTGCAGCTTTAGTAGCCTTTGTAGAGGAAGCTTTTGTACTGTTCTTGTAAAGCTGTTTGGTGTGCCCTGTTCATTCAAAGGGAGAAAGGCTGGCAAAACTAATCTGAGGGAACTAGCAGTAGCATTTTAAAACTTGTGCAAGTTGCCTTTATGTAAAATTTTTCTTTGTAATGATGACCAGTGGGCCTATGTTTTGTATATATTAGGTCGAGTTTTCTGCTTTGTTCATTTAAATGTTTATTTCATGCTGCAGTTTAATTTAATGAAAAGCTAAAGGTGTTGCTTTTGTATCACAAAATTGAAGGCTATGAACCCACAGTCATCATTGTTTCACCATACTGCACATGCAGTCTGGTGACTAATCCAGAAACTTTCACGGCAAGGAACACCCAGCGGTGCTATGTTTTTCCAGTAAGCAAATGTTGCAGTGCAGATGTGAAAAAATCATTTGTTAATTAAGGTACATTCAAGTTTGCAGAGCTGTATACTTCTTTTGAATTTTGCTTTGCACTCTGCAAAAATGCATTCATGTTAAAACAGCTTTTTTTTTTATCTTTAGAGGTGAGCTTAAGTGAACCAAGTCCTCAAGGCAGATTGTACCGTCTTGGTTCCTTTTCCCCTGCTGGCTCCTTGGTGTTTTTGGCTTTTTTTGTTTTTATTTACTTAGAGCAATATGTGCTTAGCTTGTGTGTCATCTTTATTGTAGTTACTAATTTTTGTGCACATTTTGTGGACATTTTTGTGCACAAAGTAGTACATGAAACTTTGTTTAGCTATTCAGCCTCCTAAAACAACAGAGGTATTGTAAATTCAGATTGTCATGCTGTAGAACCTATTTATTGGAAGTACAACTTCATTGAACATATTTTTAATTTGGGATGAAAAATAAGAGTCTCACCTCAATAGTATTGAGTCTGTACCCTTGCTGCTGCATCCTATCTGGTAAAGACAAATGCCCATCAATACGGCTCATTACTAACTCTGAAACCTCTTAATTGAATGTATGATATGATATCTATGGGGAACAAGCCCTGGCCAGATGTGTTGAGATTGTTCCATTGACCAGGGTAGCCAGTGGCTGATGCTTATGCATCAGTAAAATCAAGACATCTGTGTAAATTATAGAAATTTCATCTGTGATTGCATTCCTTGGCCTTGTGTCTAGCATTGCTTACTCAAGCACTGCCTGCGCAGTTATTGGTTTGCCAGAGATTTAGTGCTCGTGCTTTAGATACGAAGTGGCAGGTGTGTTGTGTAGCTGCAGAGCTGTCATGCTAGAATGCGTGTTTTGATGCTACTATTAATGTTGGAAAGTGCGTGAGTTCTCTTTATTGATCAACAGAAGTATTTTTGTTGAGAAAGTTGTTTCTGCTCTCATGTCTCGTTAAATACTGCAGGAGCACATACTAAATTCGGCTCTGTGCAATGGTGTTCTGGTGACTAGCATTTATGTGTTTCTGCTGTTTGTATATAGGTGAAGCCCAAGGTACAAGGACAGGATTCACCTGGCATGATTGGTTACCGATTGTACTAAATGTGGTAATTCTTTTCTTGTTTTTGCTGTATCTAGCCCGTGCCTTTTTTATCTGTAGTCCACTTGTGCATGACAACAGTTTCGTGAACAGTAGATATTAAAAGCGTAAAATTAAGTCTGCCTAAACATTGGCAATATTTCCTAGCGTTAAACTTTGTGCACAGAGAGTCTAGCCTAGGTTAGGCTTGAGCATTCTTAAGAGAGTTCCTAATTTATGGCTTAGTGCCCAAGGAGATTGTGGACCACTTATTGGCATTGGGACCTCGTGTGGTTGTCTTGCAGTTCTTGAGATTTACTGTCTTCTTCTGAGGTCTGGCCTTGCTATATTTCCTCTTGTGACCTAATAATGCTGCCCAGTTACCTTCAATTTACATAAACGTTGTGCTGTAGTTTTCTGCATGACTCTCAATTGTTGCTGTCTGTGGTGATGAATGCCAGTTCAAGTATGCATATTCTTCCATCCTAAAATCTTGTCTCTGCATGTCCGTGGCACAATTATTTTTCAAAATGAATGATTCAACAGGGTTGGGAGAAATTACATAGCTTGTTTGGGCAGATCTATTAAATGTGGTTTCAGAATGACTTATTTGTTATCTGGCCATGGTACTTCAAACTTTGTAAGTCATTATTTTTTTATGCTCATTTCAAGGCTTTTGTCATGGTCTGCTGTCAAACAATAAAGACAATTTCGTATGTTATCATTTTGCTCTAAAAAACGAGTTCATGTAATAGACTACATGCACTCGGTTTCTTGTTTTTTTTCCAAGAAAAGCATCTTCAAAGTGGCAACTTGTACTTTGGGCACTCTCAGGCTGATTGGCGGTATTGTAAAGTTCCCAATGGATCTGGTTTAGGTAGTTTTATAGTGATAAAGCCATTTGTTTGCTTTAGATTGGTCATATTGGCTAAGCTAAGAACATGGGCTACTGATAAGACAACATGCTCATGCTGAGAAGACGAAAATGACATGACCTATATCATGTCACACAAACAGTTAACATGAGTGCTTATGGCATCATTAGGGGTTTACTTTACTCCTGAATTTTATAAATAAATGAGTGCTGGTGCTCTGCAGAATGGTCTTACAATGTCTTAGGCAGCTTGCTGTGCAAGCTACAGCCATAATCAATGTTAATTTTAGTGTTCCTCGAAGTTCATCCTGTTGTTTCCTGCATTGATATTTTTAACATCTGGAAAATACCTCCAAAAATGGAATTGTGTGCCAGAGACAAGCTTAGACTTCTGAAGTTGAAGCATCTTGATGCATGAATCTTTTCTTGTATTCTTTTTTTTGTTCAGTTCGCTCTAACTGCCGTGAGTCCAAAAGCCAGGTTGAATCTGGGGTGTTGCCGAAGAAAAATTTGGAAGGCCTCTCGGCGTCTCAGGTAGATGATGTCGTGCAACTTTGGTCTGCATGAGGAACTCGTGTTTGTGCTTGTCGGTAATACTCGAACAGAATGAAGACCTAACATGGCATCGAGTTTGTGTGCTATGAGGAGCTGTTATTTCTCTTCTTTGTGCCACCTGCAATGCCACCTGCAATTTGAAAACTAAAGCTTCACCTGTTGTGATACAGGTAAAGGCAGAAGTAGCCTATTTTGACTAATAGAGATGAGCCTCTTATAGCAAAACAGAGCAAGGTCATTTCTCTTATTATTGTAGAATGATATGTTGCATCTTTGCAGGTACATGCTTTGTAAATTTTCTCAGCCATTCTCTGGCTTAGCTTTCATGCTACCTTTGTTTCTTCATGGAAGGTTCTTTTTTAACGTAATCATGTGTGTTCATTCGTTTCTATTTCCTCAGAGGAGGTCACAAGACAGGCTGCACTGCTTTTTTTGTGCGTGTGTGGTTGAAGAATAAAGAATGCAGCATATATAATGTATATACACATGTAAGGGCCGCATTTTGTTTTGCAATTTTGACATAATGTGGCCTTTATAGAGCTAGAACTTCTTTGTTAAAATTTTGTGACTTCAGTGGACCCTCATTTATGTGCCTACTGTTTATGCAGTGGCACGCACATTACAACGAATTAGTGTGGGCCGGGGAACCTTTCATAAAGGTAACGCATTAGAAGTCGAAAGGGGGGGCGACACGCACTATTATACACGAGTTCGGCCAGCGGGAACCACCCGGAATGAAACAGGCTGGTAGATAACTTAATTTTATTGGCAAATGTCACATCACCCCAAGCATTTTGAATAGGGGCTCTCTACTGACCACAGTGATGGTTTGGCCGATGGTGCAGTATGGCGCTTCTCGCATTGTTGAGGCCACTTTTGCCTGGCTTGCTTTTTCGCAGGTGTCACTTGAAGGAAGGCACAGCAGAAATCAGCCATACCCTCATTTTAGTATGAAGTTTTTGAAGCATGACTGTAAACAGGTGACAAGGTTAAACCTTGTATGATAAGCGGTAATTAATTTCAGCATTTCTTCTGCTGTGGCTTCGATGCATACCACACTAGGCTTAGCGACACCCAGTGAGCAGCGTGTTACTAGTCCGCCGGTGCCCGAGCGAGGCAGCCGATGTGTTGTTGCAGAGAAATGCGCTGTAGTGTGGCCACTTCCAGTTATGGGTTCTGAGCAGTTACGACTTTTGTCGTACTGAGTGTTGCAGGAAGCTGTTCCTGTCTGGTAGCTCCCTGTGGAATGTGCTTTGTGGGCAAAATGATGCATGTGAAACGCAGCAATTTAGTTGGGGGAGGCGGTGAAACGCAGCCCCTACATGAGTATATATGCTATGTTGAACTTCAGTGGTAATTTATCAAAGTGTTTTGGATTGAAGGACCGATAAAGTTTGCTTGAATTAATGTTTATACTCTAAGCAGTTTTTGAGGTTGCCTGTGGTTCAGATCTTTTGAAAGTTTGAGAGGATGGAATAAGTGCTGGGCATTCTTCAGAGGCGCACCTTTGTGTAATGCTTTCGTTAAAACACTTTACTGATGCTGAGAGAGAGAACCTGTTTAATTACACAAGGTTAGTTTCAGTCTCCTAGGGAAAGGGGATTGCCATTCTTGCCCACGACATCGTGAATGTACTGTGGCTGGCAGCTTGTGGTATATAAAGATGAGAAGCACTTCTTTAGGTGGCCATGCGTGTGTTCTTTATGGTTTCACCGAAGCCCGTAAATATTGAGCTTATAGCTTTTGGTGCACACTGCGCAACCTGGCGGTGAGGCAGGAATATTCTTGACAGGAGCAAACAACAAAGCAACTAAGAGGAGGTCAGAGTTAAACATAAATCTCCGTGTGCCTGGTTCATGTCCAGGATGCATGGAGTATTTACCTGCACCACACAGGTGTACCCTTTGCATTTTAATGTCTTGGGTGTGCAGATGCACCTGCAATGTGTTAAATGGCTTACAGAGTCACATAATACACTGCAACTAGAATTTACATTGAGTTGTCTGATTCTGTGTGATTTGCATTTGATGCTGGGTATTTCCAGTTAATAACACTTTTCTCTGTTTTTCATTATAGGCAGGTGGCTTACTTGAGTGGCTCGAGTCAAAGGGTAATAGTATTTGAAATGGTTGGTAGCATAAAACTTTTTCTCAAAAAAGTTTTATGGTAGTGTTTCATTTTACTTTATATATATTATGTTTTCCTTGGATGCAAGCATGTTTATCTTTTTTTTATTGTTATTTAGCCTCCTAAGTAAATATATTGATGTTCCTGTAGTCCGTGACACAAAGATACTAAGACACGGACTACTGCAAAGAGGCATGGTTGACTGCTGTAGCATTGGTTTGATAATTGCTGTATAAGAAAGGAAACTTTTTGACCTAATAATCATGTGAAGGAGCCGTTCAAGGGTCATTTTCTTTTTCATCTTTCAGATGCTTTTGTTTGTTGCCGAGCAGGGGTTGTTCATTGGTTTTTAAAATGTCAAGGCTTTTATTACAATTAGTAGTGTTCGAAAGGCTGTCCTGTTGGAGGCATATTTTTTTTTTTTTAAGCCTTGTAGTATCTTATCACAACACTTGTGCAGTTATTTGCATTCATGAGATTCTTTTGTACTCCGAGGAAACAGGGTCTTTCTAAATGGGACCACTTTGAAAATGGGAAACTATCTCAACCTTAATACTGAGAAATTTTTACGCAGTCATCAGTAGAAGTGAATCATGAAACTCGCTCCATGGTCATGATGAAGCTTGGTTTGGTTTATGGCTTTTAATGTCCCAGAATGACTCGGGCTATGAAGAATGCCGTAGTGGAGGCATCTGGATAATTTTGACCACCTTAAGTTCTTTAATGTGCACTTACATTGCACAGTACACAGGCCTCTAGCATTTTGCTTCCATCAAAACGCCACTGCTACGGCCGGGATTGAACCCACGTCTTTCGGGTTAACAGCCGAGAACCATAATCACAGAGTCGCCAAGGTGTCTATGATGAAGCCTGGGGGCAGTTGTGCTTTTGTTTCGTGTGTCGGCTCAGTTGCCTAGCCAGCTGAATTTTTATTTACATTTTTTTTCTGTGTTAGTGCACATTTGCAGTAAACTTCAACTTAGTGTACACAGTGGCTCATGAACGCTCAGTGCCGTCTTCTATCATGACAGCAGCAGCGTTATGCTGGTATGTCTGCATGTGATTGTCTCTGCAGGAGTCTTTTCTAATATTGTCATTGATGTATTAAATATAATTGAAGTGGAGAAGAAACAGACAGCTTGCTTGTCCGAGAAAGTGTTTAAAGGGACTAGGAAAAGACATCTACTGGGGTCTTGTAAAGCAGACAAGCGATAGGTATTCCATGACTCGTCACCCAACTGCAAGCATTTTTGAGCTAGCTTCATTAACACTAAAGATATCGGCGATTAAAGAGGACATTCCTCCTCGCTTCCTTTCAACTAATTTATTTATTTATTTGTTTCAAAATAGTCCTGGCTGTTGTGGCCCAAGCAGGAGGGGCATAGAACATAAAAATCACACCTTGATTTAGGTGGGTAAATAAAAATTCAACACGCCACATAAATCTGTGAGAACAAACAAACAAACAATAAAGTAATTATATTACTACAACATTTAGCCACCTAAACGAGCAAATGTTCTTGCATTGCTGAACTAAATTACTGGTTTGAAAAACTGATTCTGGAAGTAAATTCCAATCGGAGATAGTTGCGGGGAATAAATTGTACTTGAATGAATTTGTTCGGGCCTGGCTGCAGCTTGTGTTCCCTAGTGTGTCGTATTCGCCTAGCAGTTTAAGGCTGAATGAAATTAAGTAGTGGAATATTTACTTCTTCTGAGACAATTTTGCAAAGGAATAAAACTAGTAGGTTTACCGTATTTATTTACGTAATTTGCGCACCCCCAACTTTATACCTGGATTTTGGAATGATGATGATGATGAAAAGATTTTATTTACATTTTTTGCACTCTCTGCTTCGCCAGACAACCATCATGTGCCAGCATGTGCCAGGGTGCTCTGACAGGCTGGGGAAGATTGGCGCGGCCGCATCGTCGTATGTGGTTGTGAAAGGTGCGAGTGGCGAGGGCAGGAATTGTGCGCCGTTTACCCGGCTTGCTCGCTCTGGTGGTCACTTTCCTGGACGAACAGTTGCGTGCGCACCCGAATCCGAAACTTCTGAACCGTTTGCTGTTCGGTTTGCCGTTAGTCGGTCAGGCCGTGCACGAGGGCACAGTTTTATCGCTCGTTATCTCCTTGCCTCCCACTGCTGGCTTCACGATTGTATGGTTGCACGTTAATTGCTTTGAGCTTCGCACACGCCGTCATGGTATCCCGCAAGGAACTAATTAACATGGGGAGGGGTGGGAGGGGGTATGTATCTTACATTTGGAGTGAACTTTTTCTTTTTTGGACAGCGATAGGTAGGAAATCGGAGGGGTCTACGTATAGGCGACAATATACAGTATATATTGTGCGTCATGACCTCTGTAGCATATTTTAGGACGTGTTCAGAAAATTTTTGAATAATTTGTGCACGCCATTTCTAAAGCCTTAATTTAAGCAAAAAATGTGCTCAAATTACTCAAGTAAATACGGTATTTTGCAGTGGACATAAAGAAGCAGAATTTTATTTTCAACCATAAGCTTTGTCGGTGAATCAAATGTGCTGCATTTGCGGGAAATAAACCTGACTTCTTTCCTTTCAGTTTTTTCAAGAGCGTTTATGTCCTGTTTTGTGTGCGGATCCCAAATGATAGAGGCATACTTGAGTTTAGTCCGGAGGAAATTGTTATATGCCAAAAGGTTAATAACTGGGGGTGGGGGAGCGGCTAACTCATATGAGTTCGAGTTCATGTATGAGTTTATGGCCACCTGGAAGGTCTCTTCCTTTTAATTTCATGTGAGAGTGCTCTCAAAGAAAGGGGAATAAGCAATGTGAATTCAGTTGCAGCTGGAACTTTGTGCCACCATTGGTGAGAAGAACGTTTTTTGACTGATGGATGGCAGCAACGTTGAGGTCATTTATAATTGGAGATGTGGCAGCAAATGTGGCTCCTGCTGCAGTGCATAAAGGAGAGGCCAATCTACTTGGCCAGGATGCAGGAATGGACGATGAAGTTGTAATGCACTATTGAAATATAGCAAAATGCAGTCATTGAGGTTGTGCTCTGTGTAAAGTAAGGGAACTAAAGTGTAATTTGGTGTGCAGCCTCAGGCAAACCCTTGAAAGAACACATTTTGAGGAACCTATGGAATTGCATGCAGCAAGGTGCTCCTCGGAAGGCACAGTCGAGAAATAATTTTTACGAATTTGTGTGTGGACACTTACTAATGGTCGCTCGATGTTTCCCTTTTCCTTTGTGTCTGAACTCTTGATTCTGTGGAAGCCAAAGGCAATGTGCTATGCATCGCAGCCAATCTCCTCACATTATGCTAGTTTCGCTCTTAACCTTTTTATGAGAATCATGTAAAACTTTAGGATTTTCGCTGCCATTTTCATGTAATGTAGCCTCTTGTGAGAAATGGCTGTAAACTACTTTGTTTAAAATACGGGCATGTGGATTAAACAAATTTTGGCTGCTAATGTGAATGTGTAACCACATTTAATTTTATTATTTCATTACTTCAGCTACTCTATAAGCACCTTAAAGACAGTTTTAAGGCAATCTGATGAGTTTCTCATACTGTACTGCTTTTAGTTATGGCAGTGTCCTAGGCTTCCATCGACATTGCAAGCAGAGACAAGCAAATGAAAGAATAACTGCATATGCTTACCACCTGTGCCATGAGTGCTGAAGACCATGAGACATGGCATGGTCTTCTCTTGCTGTGTAGTGCACTGGTGCAACCAGCACCTGTACGAACATGGCCAGGCTGAAGCAGCAACTGGCTTCTGGATCAACAGTGCCCTGCTTGCATTCACTCAGCTGTTCGGCTGTAATGTGTTGTTGTGGAGAGCTCAGTTTTTACTGCTGCTTGGAACTGCATTTGTGTGATCACTCCAGGCCACGCAAAACGCTTTACCAACAACCTCGAGCTTCATGATGAATACAAAAACATGGAAGCTGCTTGGTTCTACCTCTCACCTGCTATTGCCACCATGCCGTTCTTCCTTTGTGGCCTTCCACGGGCTCCTCACTTACCTCATCTAGAAGACTAGCTATCATTTACACAATAAATGGCTTCATTACTCAAGTCTCCTCATTCAACATGAGCTTGCACTTCAGGATACCTTACAGTGACACCCTAAGAACTTTTTGCTGTTTTCATGCCAACTGCATTACATTACTCCCTTGTGCTTTTAGGAGGGACGAGGCTGAATGAAGGATATTTCAAGAATCTATGGGAAGTGAAACAATGCTAACTTTTTCACCTTTCCCTGATACGGAACAACAGCAATAGCTGTACGACCTCCCCCCCTTCCCCCTCCAGTCATGTGATCAAGTTCTTACCATAGAGGCTTGAGCAATGCCATGTTCTCCTGCTGGCCTGTGAGAATATGACATTTGTGCTTGTGATTCATGCTTGTGGACCAAGGGGTGAACCCCATCACAGGGAATTGAGTTTGGTCTAGCTGTTACCGACTTGGCCAAGAGTCACTCAGATTACGTGGCAAGAAAGGGGTAATGTCTTTTTGTCTTGTTTGTTGCATGTTGTTATGGCAACGGACAACTCTTATGTAAATGGGCAACTCTTATGCAAATTCTGGAAAATGTCCCTGATTCCTGATACTGCTTTCACTGTGAAAGTGCTTCGAATGAAGGACAGCAGTTGCTGCAGTATTTTAGTCTGAAAACAGAACAGCTGCTTGTATGAGATAATCAAGGACAGCATTGCAAAAAGCCTCTATCTTGATAGTGAACTTTTCTGCAGTGAAGCAACAGTTTGAGTGATTATTGCTCAATTTTACCTTTTTTTAGGCGGAGAATAACAGCTTTGATTGCTGAAGGCGAGATGGCACCAAATGTTGTTGAGGTGTTGGTTTGAATTTTGGAGCACAGCTTGACACAATTCTGTTTTAAATTAGTAGCTACCTTTATGGACGATACGCAGGCTTCATGGCAAGAACTGTGCCAGCAGATTTCCCATAATCCTGCATTTATGCTCTAGGTACAGGTGTGGCATGCTTCGGTGTTCGAGCTTTTGCGCACTTTGTAGAAAAAATGTGAAGGTGCGGTTTGGTTAAACGAGTGTCCAGGGGTATTTACTAGCATGTACTAAAGGGGTCCTGAGGACAAATCCAAGTTGGCTTGTATCGATCCCAAAGAGATCACTCTCACCTGAAGTGGAACATTTGTAAGCTAAAAATGTCCAGAAAGAATGTAGGTGTCACCTTCACCAGCCAATTTCGCATTTCCAGATGCTAGGCTACACCACCATAAACTTTTAAGAAGTGGCAACCAGTCCTCTGTGTAAGTGTTGCGAGTTTGAATTGAGTGGCAGGAAAATGTTTAAATTCAATTTTCTCGGCAGTGTCTTTTGCTGATGGACAAATATTAACATACCTGAAAGAAGCCAGAGAATAAATTTTTACGGAGAATAATTGGATGGAGTTGTCCTCGGTGTCCCTTTAAGTACAGCGTAATTTCCACATAGTAAGGTGTGAGAGGAGTTGGCTGAGTTGTACTTGGTAATATGGCCATGACTGTACGGGACAGACGGGAAAGGCAAGGGCAGTCTTTCAACTCAGCTCGTTTGGAAATTTGCTCATCTTTGGGCTGTCAGATGTGCAGGACAACACTTGCTTCAGCCCATATATGCCCAAACCTTTGTTGTGCAAAATATTCGAAGGCTCATTTATGCACAAATTGACTTCATTACTAGTGAAGCATTTAGAACAAGGTCACATGCCACCTGGTTGCAGCTTTTTGTCAGAACTTTTATCTGGTTTTGCAGTGGCTGACGTGCATGGATCTATGCGCAGTGGTGCAGAGATCGTTGAGATGTTGCTTTATCAAAAGCCGATCCTTCGTTCGGGCGGTCATTGATATGGTGGCCTGTCTGACCTATGTGCACCTTCCTAAATGACCTTCTGGACATCAGTATAATTGCTGTCAGGGAAATGTATAAAAAACATGGTCTCATTTACTTCTGCCATTTAGCTCTGCATTAAAGTTGACTTGGGTAGGTTGGTGCATGATGGAAAGGCTGTGTGAAGGCAGAACAGTGGAAGTTTAATTCTTTCCACGTGTATCAATCAGTGAAAGTCAATAATTTATGACGGTTCATTTCTGGTACAACGGGTACTGCACCTGTGTGTCAGTTATTTCTCTCGTCCTGTCTTCGCGCTGTTTGACTCTTACCATTGTTTGTCTGTGCATATCAGCCATTGTCAAACCCCAGATATTAAGCAAAAGGTGTGCCCAGGTTTTATGTGGGTTTGCAGTCTGTGTAGAAGGATGCTTGGATTATTTTGCATGGCATTAAAAGCACGTTTATGAGTATGGGCTGAGGCATGTCCTGCTTGTGCATTTTAGGGAATAAGTATGTGCAAATGTATCTGAATGTAATTGTCTTGTGCATTCGGCTTCTACTGTGCAGTCTTTTGTTCATGAAACATGCTTTACTTTCTTCACCACTGCGCCATCTAGGCCTGTTATGTGAGTGCAACTTCGAAAAATTGGGGGAAACTTCTTTGTTGTTGCCCAGAAGAAAGGAAAAATGCCGCCCAAAATTTTGAATTTGAGTTCTCTGCACATTAACGCCTTGCTACGCACTGTAAAAGTTAGTTTAAAGGTCTTTGTAGCAACCAACCGCTGAAGTTATTTGCATGTCCTTCGCCCCATAACGTGTTTCCGTCTATTCCCGAGCTGACGCCACAGCTTTACGGCACCACTTGCTGGCCAGCTGCGTGCGTGCACGCCTGCAACGTCGAGACTAGGCGTGTGTGCACAGGCGGTGCGCGCTATGCTAAAGGTAGTAAACAGGTGGGCATCCTCACGAGGGCGAGGCCTCACCCAGGTGAGGATGCCCCGGGGGATGCACCCGGGGGTGAGTGAGGCCGACCTCACCCGCACCTCATGAGGATTTCACTCGGTGAGGTGAGAGTGAGGGAGGATGGGCTTATCCAAATTTGTGAGGACGAGAGTGAAGGAGGAAAGAATGGTGAAGTGAGTGCGAGGGAGGGAAGATCTGATGCGATGAGGGTGAGGGAGGGCAAGGTGCAGCACTTTTCTAGTGTTTTTCTAACTCAGAAAACCTATTTTTAAAAACTGTGTAAAGCCTTAGGTGAAACACCATGTATAGTGCACTATCAAGGGGGCACTGGCCGGGCTGTGCGGGTGTTCGCTGGTTCAACAGGAACCATTGTACCGCAGTCATTATTTTCATTATCAGCCCCGAATCTGTCAGATGATCAGAGTGTAGAGTAAAACATGTGGGATTTATATTTGGTTAGGCTGTTGAATTCCTATTTTCTAAGCCTTGTTTCCCGAAACGAAGTCTGATTTCAGCTCAAAGAGCTAGGTTTCATAAAATTGTCTGCAGTGTAAAAAAAATGCTTCTACGAAATTCCACTGTCAAATCAATGCCTGCTGGCAGCGTTGGTTTGGAATTTTTTCATTCGCTAGTTCAGTGCAGTCGTATATACTTAGTTTTCTATTTCGCTTGAATTGCGGTGTAGGAAAGCAGTGCCGCAATGTGGTGGGAGTAGCCAACCACTGTAGTCTTACCATGGAAATAAAGCAAAAGTTTAACCAACTTGGTCTAAATAGCTCACTCTGTCTTGCATTGTACGATGTGCTAAAAAAGAAAAGTTGTACTGCTCTCCAAATACCGGGAACATCTCGGTTTATTTCTGTCCCTGGTGAAACGTACAAGTGACCACGTAATTGCGCGCCTGATTATATGAACGAAATTTCTTACAGGCGTGGTAGGGAATTGACGCTCAGCGTTTTGGTAATGCGTAGACATGCAAGCATGAAAATCGGGTGGTTTAGCTTGGGGTTGACCACTAATTGTCGTGGGCTAGCACCATTAGCCCTGGTTTTGCATGGTTATATCTTGACTTTCTATGCTTTTGCATGACCTGAACTGGCTTATTTTGGTTGATAAATCATGTGATGTAAGTTTGCATGACATTACATCATTTTAGACTTGTACTGGGGTAGAATAGGTCATTCTCTACATTCACAGATCCCTGGCAGTCCTGATTCCTCTCCTAGTGCAGCAATTAAGCTACGCGCCTCTGCCCTTCGGTGCCAGGTGCTGCCATCAGTAGGGCCTATGAGACACATGTTCCTGAGGTGTCTCATTAACTGAACTGTCACGGTGGGCAGTTTGCTCGCAATCCGGTGGGCAGCTTGTGATGACGTCACAACAGATGACCAAGGTGGCTCACGTGCTAGAAGCAGGCTTTGGACAGAGAGATAACCGCTTTTCGGCGGAGTGTAAGCGCTAGGGCACTAAAATGGCAACCACAGGAATCTTTCACTCCTGACTCGGAGAGTTAGTGATTACCATTATTCAGGCCAAATGCTGCATTTTAGTTTGATATTCAAGTGGCCTGAGTAATGTTTTATTTTAAGTGACAGCATAAGAGCATCACTGCAGCGGAAAGCTGGCATCGCGCTGGGGAAAAGCACTAAAGAAATAAAAAACTTCATAGCTGGGGGAGCGGGATCCGAACCCGCGACGGCGCTAAAATATGTTCCGCGTGCCGCTGCTTCAGACCACTATGCCATCTCCTCGGATTTTTTTTAAACATAGTATTTATTACATTGAAAACATATTCTATTTACATTAACTAAATTATTTGCTAAGCTTTTAGGAAGCACCACGTGACACATCACAAAAAGACAGAGGACTAGACTTGAGTATAGTGAACTAGAATACCAATATTCTTGTTCACTATAACGCGAGGTAAGTCTGAGCAAATAATCGAGAGGAAGTGCCACTCCTGTTCAAAGTCGGTCGGTTTATACACTTCCCCAGATGAACAATCAGTTGGGAGAAATCTTATCCTGCCTATAGCGACTGTCGAGCTCTCGAGCTGTGCTTTAAATGTCTTACCCGCGTTCACGAGTGTTAAACTGCCAGTCTGACGCTGTGGTTTGAAAGCGTGGTCTTCATCATCTTCCGTCCGTGCACGTGAAAGCGTCACCCTGACGAGCATGCGAGAAGATGGGAAATTCGGAAGACCCAGTGCTTTCGTTATGTCACGGGTAATGGTAATTAAGCTACCTACAAACTTTCCTTGTTCTGAGTATTCTGTGCTTAGCACTTATTGTAATTGTCGTGGTAAACGCTACTGCGTTGTTTTCTAAATATTTTTGGCGTACATTGGTTTTTGTACAGACATAACGCGCTGACTCATTATAGCCGTGCATATGGATAACAATGAAGTGGTATAAGTGCAGGGCACATGTATATGCATGCAGTGCATGCCAGAAGTAAAGTCTGAGGGATATTTTCGGGCTCAATTCGTAACTGTCTCTGTTTTAGTAACTGTCTCTGTTTTAGTAACTGTCTCTGTTTTATCACGTATTAGCTCAAACAACACAGGTACACGTGCACACGCAACAATATAAACATTAGCCTCTCGAATAGTGCCTTGAGGGCTTGTCTTATATGTTATTCTGTAATATTGCCAGAAGTTTTAGACTACAAAAAACGAGTTTTAAAACGACTGTTAGCGAGGGCCAACAATGTGAGGGCGAGGGAGGGCCAGGAAATTTTTCAAGAGGGTGAGGGAAGCGATGAGGTTTCTCTCACCCTCACTTTGAGAAATTTGCTGGCCCTCCCTCGCCCTCACATTGTTGGCCCTCGCTTCTCGGCCTCATATGGCTATGATCGTTGTGTAGAATGGCTAAGATCAAAGTGTAGTGCTGGGGGCACGCCTTGCTACATCTTGCGATTTCGTCTTTCGTGCTGCGACCTGTTTTACTGTTTTTGTGTGTTTTTTGTGATTCTGTTTTCAGACGCTGCCGGTGGCTTAGGCCTAACTTGGTTGCTGGTGACCCGCTGCACGTTGGTTCTCTTCGAGCTTTGGCCCTCACCTGGCGACTCGGTTCCTGCTGTCTGGCCGGATCATCTTGCATGCCCAATTGTTGCATGAGCAAGTGTGCACGATAAATCTCTCTATTTTTTACCTCTAAGGTTTTCTCTTTTTGCTCGTCGTAGCGACGAGAAGTGTGCACGTAATTTAGCAGTCTCTCTTCCACTAGTTCTGTTCTCTTCCTCTCGTGGCGTGCCCCCAGGCTACCTTTTTTTTCTCTCTCGTGGCTTGCTCGCCTGCGGGGCTCTCACTTTTCTGCAAATTTGTGTCGCCATTTGCCCGTCTTTCTCGCTCGCTGCAGGCACGTTCTGACAAGCTTGGCCTAACACTCAGCTTGATTGCTAACCCTTTCTATCTCTAACCACCACCCTTGTTTCTCTCCTTAATCTGCCGCCGGGGACTGCCTGCTACTAGGGGGGAGGGAAGCCACGTGTTCGAGACCGGCGTCGCCGCTCTGAGGGACATCCCTCTTTGTAGCTAAACGCCCGAACGGCTTCTATCATTCTTGCTTCCACAGGATGGCATCGCCAGCATCAAGCACCACCTCCAGCCCAAGTCGACCCGGATCGCAGCCGCGTCTCGAGGGAAGCACGCTCACGGTGTGTTTTCCGCTGGCGCGCACGTTCCGATGCACCGAGAAGGGATGCGCTACCGCGTATGCCCCGGTCACGTGGACGTCCAGGCGGCAGTCCCTCCTTCGACACCTGGAAAGCGACCATGGCGTGCGCGTCGACCGGGTCATATACTTCTGCACCTTGTGCGAGAAGGATATTGGCCTTCGTCCGACTCTGCACGGATGCCTCGCTGGAGGGAGGTTCGAGGAAACCGCTCCTGTGGACCATCGCCACAAGTGCTCTGAGTGTGCAATGTCTTTTACCACAAAAAAGGGACTGAACAATCACCACATGTGGCACCGCAAGAAAGCGGCTTCCGAGGCTCTGCCGCCCCGTCCCGGACCGTCGACAGCAACTCGCCCGAGGACACGCCGCTCGCCGACGCCATCTGAAGACTCCCTCCCGGAAACGGAGCCCACAGACTCGCCTCCACCAAGAACACCGTCACCATTACTAACGCACTCTCTTTCTCTAGGTATCTTCGAAGCAGCCGACGAGCCACCGAGCCCCGCACCAGCAACGGACATCGCCCCGTCACCGATAGAGCCCGACGTCATCATCTCAACGCAAAGCGAAGCACCCGCCCGGGAAGAGTCGCCGATCCCAACTCCCGCAGACGAAGAGGAGAGCCCGACGCAGCAACTAGAAGAGGAAGACGGCGGCCACGAAGACGAGGAAGCCACCGACCCTGCGGCAAGACGAACAGACGACGACAACGACGGCGCCGGGGACGAAGTAACCACCGACCCCCTGGCAAACCTGACCGAGGACAACGGAGTTCTCGCCGAGCACGCCAGGCGCCTCCGGCATTCGCTGCGGGAGCCTGTTTCTGATGAGGGTTGGGATGACTTCCTTTCCGTTTTGCAGGAGGCCATCGCGGAGGTTGCGAGGGAGGTAAAGCTGCCGACGGCTCCGGCCGGAGGTAAGCCGCGCCAACCGGTCAACCCCGAAAACGCTCAACAGATTCAGAGACTTTACCGCAGGAATCGCCGCCGAGCGGTACGCCTGATCGTGGAAGGCGAATCTTCGCTCTGCCCGGTCCCGCTGCAAGACATCCAAGACCATTTCACGGCCACGTGGGGACCCAAGGAGGTAGACACGACCATCCTCCTAGACAAGACCAGCTGCATCGAACCGGCGAAATTCCCCCTCGACGCATTCACGGAAGAAGAAGTCCTCAGGAAGCTCCGCAAGTGTGAGAACAGCGCCCCCGGGAACGACCGCATCACCTACCAACACTGGAAAGCCACCGACCCGGAAGCCAAGTTCTTGACCGCCGTATTCAACACCTGCGTCAAGTTCCAGAGAGTGCCCCAAGAATGGAAGGAGTCCCGGACGGTACTGATCCACAAGAAGGGAGAGGAGCAAGACATCGGCAACTGGCGCCCCATCGCCCTCGGCTCGACGATCGCGAAGCTGTACGCCGGCTGCCTAGCGTCCAGGCTGCAGCGTTGGTTCGAAGAGCACGAGACCCTCTCGCGCTGCCAAAAGGGGTTCCTGCCGCACGACGGGGTGTTCGAGCACAACTTCGTGCTGCAGGAGCGCCTTGACGCGGCGCGGGCCGGCCGTGGGGAGCTCTGCGTGGCGTTCCTGGACTTCGCCAACGCCTTCGGCTCCGTCGCCCACAACGCCATCGTCGACGCCCTGCGAGGAGCCGGCGCCGGAGACGACTTCTGCGCCATCGTAGCCGACCTGTACCGCGACAACACCACCCGCATCGTGGCAAAGGACGGAGCAACGCAGTCCATCGACATCTCTGCCGGAATTCGCCAAGGCTGCCCCCTCAGCGGACTACTCTTCAACCTGGTCATCGATCCAGTGCTACGAGAAGTTCAAGGAGACGAGCGACAACACAACATCCTGGCCTACGCCGACGACCTGACCCCGCTGGCCAACAGCCCGGAAGAACTTCAAGCCCGGATTGACAAAGTGACAGCCCTCTCTTCCAGGTTGGGACTTCAACTCAACCCCGGAAAATGCAAGACCCTGCACCTCAGCGGCCGGACGCCCGTCGGAACCAGGCCGACAGTCTTCGAAATCAACGGGACGGCCATACCAACGATTAACGACTTCGAGTCCCAATCTTTTCTAGGACGCCCCGTCGGATTCAGCGTGTTCCCGGACACCGCGACCGTCGACGACGCCATCGGCGTAGGCCGCCGCCTGCTGACCTCGATGCTCGCCCCGTGGCAGAGGTTGGACGCTGTCAAAACATTCGTATATCCAGCGCTCAACTTCTCCATGCGGTGCGGGTTGTTGGGGAAGGCAGAGTGGGAGCGCCTCGACGAAGCCCTGCGACCACTAATCAAAAGAACTCTTTACCTTCCAGCCAACGCCAGCAACGATTACATCTACGGCAGCGCAGCAGCGGGCACGGCGGGAATTCCCCTGGCAGCGGAGCTGAGCGACATCTGCCGCATCGACAGCGCTTTTAAACTCCTTTCCTCTCCAGACGCAGAGGTTCGAGACCTGGCGAAGCGAGCCGTCACCGAGATCACCACCAAGAGACTGGGACGAGAAGTGACCGAGGCGGACGTCGCAGCCTACCTCAGCGGGGAGACGGAGGGAGACTTCAGGGCGCGGGCCTCGCAGCTCAAGTCCGTATGGACGGAGGCGCGAAAGGCGTCCCGGCGTCTCGAGGTCACGTGGGAAATGCGGGAAGATGGGCCCCACATCACCTGCGCCGACGTGACTCTGGCGCCGAAGCACCGAACGAAGGTCGTGAAGAAGCTGCGCTCGATCGCCACGGCCGCACGAAATCACTCTCTCCAACAGAAACCCAACCAGGGGAAAGTGATGGAGTGCGTCGCCGCCGATCCCAGCAGCTCTCACTTCATGCGTTCAGGTCTTTTCACCCGTTTCTGTGACTGGCGTTTCCTTCACAGGGCAAGGTTGAACCTCCTGCCACTCAACGGGGCCAGGCCGTGGGCACGTGCAAGCGACCAGCGGTGCAGAGCGTGCGGGCACAACCAGGAAACCCTACCCCACGTGCTCTGCCACTGCATGCGTCAGAGTGCTGCCTACACGGACCGGCACAACAAAATCGTGAACCGGCTGAAAGCGGCCGCTGGGAAGCGATTCACAGTCACCCACGAGAACCGTCCCGTGGGAACGACTAACCTCAGACCAGACCTCGTTCTGGCGCGAGGGGAGTCGGCGATCGTCATCGACGTCACTTGCCCCTTTGACAATCGCAGAACCGCCTTCGATGCGGCACGGGAGAGTAAGGTCGCCAAGTACGAACCCGTGCGCCAATACCTGCTGCGAAAGTTCCAGCGGGTCAGCGTCGAGGCAATCGTTGTTGGAGCGCTCGGCTCTTGGGACCCCAACAACGATAAAGTAATGAAGAGGCTCTGTAGCAGACGCTACTTGCGCCTCTTCAAGAAGCTGGCGGTGAGCGACACCATCGCTGCTTCACGCGAAGTCTACTCCAGACACGTGGCTGCAAAGTGAGGGGCTCGCACTTCGGTGGACCTCAGCAGCTGCGAGTTGGAAGACTTCGAACACGCACAACTGCACACTCACACCACACGGATAAAACTTACAGACGAGACTTCCGATAAAAAGGAACGAACAATAATCAGATATGCCGATGAGAAAAAGGAAATGTCCCGAAACATTTCTGAAAAAGCCTCTGTTCTTATCAGCTTAATATCTGGTAGGCGCCCTGTGTGGGTCCGAGATATTGAAGTTATTTTTGCAAAGCGGCAGAGTGCTTGAGGCTCGCTTCACCTCTGCCACGGGTTGGCCTGGCATAGCACTGCAGCTGGGATCGGCCCACTCACCCCATCACGGGATGAGATGTTTTCACAGTACAGGGTGAGGGATGATAATTGGTTTTTGGGGAAAGGAAATGACGCAGTATCTGTCTCGCTTATCGTTGGACACCTGAACCGCGCCGTAAGGGAAGGGATAAAGGAGGGAGGGAAAGAAGAGGCCGTAGTGGAGGCCTCCGGAATAATTTCGACCACCTGGGGATCTAACGTGCACTGACATCGCACAGCACACGGGCGCATTAGCGTTTTGCCTCCATAAAAACGCAGCCGCCGTGGTCGGGTTCGAACCCGGGAACTCCGGATCAGTAGCTTAGCGCCCTAACCACTGAGCCACCGCGGCGGGGGCAGAGAGTGAGTCGGCGTTTTCAATCGGAATTAATTTCAACGCGACAGCGTTAAGGAGCTCGTGTCGCAGAAAAGCCGCTGTCGGCGTCTTTGGCCGTGAGCGAAAAATGGCGCATATCGGTGGACAGCTGAACCGCGGCGTAAGGGAAGGGAATTTCCCTTACGGCGCTGTACGGGTGTCCAGCGAGAATTGCGAGACAGGCGTCCTTTCCTTAAAATTTTTATTTTCTTTGCCTTACAGCGCGGTTCGGGTGTCCACCATGATATGTTTCCTTTCCTCAAATTGTCCGGGCAAAGGGTCGCACCGAATGACGATGGCGTTCCGAGGATTTCTTAGCAATGCTGCAACACGCTGTCGCGTCCTGCTCCTAAAGACGAAGCTTAAGCGTCCTCCAAATTTTTATTTTGCCTCAGTACCGGTTAGCAACGTACCTCAAAGCGCGAATGAAGCGTCCACTGAGCCCAGGTAGGCAGTTATGCGCTGTTCATTTTCCAAAAATCCTCGTCTAGAACGTTGTCAATGCCAACGGCAATGAACTCCGACAGCTTTCGCTTTATATTATGAATTCGCTGAGTTAATCCACGTTCTTTTTTTAAAGACTGACATGGGACGAGAGCGCCGCTGGGTTTACGCTGGTGTAAAATGCCCTTCAAAGCTAACAATATACGAGGAAGCGAAGGACAAATTAGGAAAGGCACACCCGCCCCTTTCCCGTGGTTGCCCATCAACAGCATGAGCCAAAACAGAAAAAATCTCTTCTCAGCACACGTGTTATGTCACGAAGGGGTGGTTTTTGCAATGTGACAAAGGTACCGAAGGCATTCAAGCATGACGGACTGAACCAGGTAGCAAACACCTAAGCGCTATCTGGGTCGTGTGGGGACCCAGGGGTCTGCGGCCCTGACTTCTGTCATAATAGTTTCCCCTTTGAAGAAAATGCGCTATTCGCCCACGCACCACAGCACGGACTGTCATCCTTGGACACACGAAGAGTAGTTTATTATTGTAAAACATTTGGACGTAATGCCATCCACCGTCTACCTTTGCCAAAACTCGCAAAACTCAAGACCCCCCCTACTCCCCTTCCCGCCAACACCTCCAGTCCCCAACTCCTTGAGCGATGGGAGACCTTGTTATACAGCCCCGCCCTACCGATTCAGCTCGAACTGACGGACAGGGACCAGGAGCTGCTTGAAACATATCGGTCCCGTAACTAGGGAACAACCCCGTCTGGTGCCTGCGCGCAAAACCGATTTATTGGAAACATATGGGTCCCGTAACCAGGGAACAATCCCGTCTGGTTCCTGCGTGTACCACCGATTTATTTCGGGCTTAATAAATGTTAATTCATCATCACCTTCATCATGGTACCTTTGCCAAAGCCGGCTCGTGAAAACTTTTCGCAGTTCAGGCCTTCCTTCTGAACAACCTTTCAGATGCTTGCTCCGGTTCTTAAGCTCTCCATAAATTCATCTGTGTAGTCGCGTAAAATGACTCAACTACACATAGGTAACATGGACGTGCTTGCGTAGAGCTTTTAATTGTTCTTATTTATCAACGCATCTCGAAAGTAACAAAACGACACATAACCGCGAGCTGTCAAAGAGCATCCCCTCTTGGTGTGTGCTAAGTAATAATTGGTTTTTGGGGAAAGGAAATGGCGCAGTATCTGTCTCATATATCGTTGGACACCTGAACCGCGCCGTAAGGGAAGGGATAAAGGAGGGAGTGAAGGAAGAAAGGTGCCGTAGTGGAGGGCTCCTGAACAATTTCGACCACCTGGGGATCTTTAACGTGCACTGACATCGCACAGCACACGGGCGCCTTAGCGTTTTGCCTCCATAAAAACGCAGCCGCCGCGGTCGGGTTCGAACCTGGGAACTCCGGATCAGTAGCCGAGCGCCCTAACCACTGAGCCACCGCGGCGGGTATGTGGCGCGTGCCTTTTGGCGCGCGGTTCATGCGGGATTCCGTGGGCAGGGCATTTCGAGCTTTGTCTCCCGCGGCCGCTTCCCCAGCGGCCGTTTTGCTCGCTTGTTAATTGTTGCGGGTCTTTTTAGTTTATGGCGCAATCGATGCACCGCGGTCGCTGGTGGATTTCGACGCCGCGCTGTGTGGTCAATACTTGGCCGTCTTCGAAGGGAGCTGATCAGTTTCTTGTCAGAGGAACTCTTTTTCTTGGGAGAGGAAGAGTTCCTCCGGCAGTGGTCGTGCGCATTCATTTCTTTTAACAACGATCGTCTTGTTCTGGTCTTTAGACCAAACTGGCGCTAAGGTCTTTTTTTTTCTTGTCAGATTATTGCTGTTTCACTCTTGTGAGTACGTATGCTATCCCGTCTTAAATCGCTCACAAGCAATTCCTGGTAATTGCTCAAAGCTGCTTATGGTACCTCTTTAATTGGCTCGCCTTACATGCTTAGCATCATGTCTACTTGTAAATGTCAATGCATCCGGTAACCTTGGCATGTGTACATATGTAAATAAAATTTTTTCCAATCAAACTACTCTGTGTGTGTGTGTCCACGGATGACAATCTGTGCTATGGTGCGTGCGCGAATAGCGCATTTGCTTCAAAAGGGAAACTATTATAACACAAGAATTCAGAGCCGCAGGCCCCTGGGTCCCCGCACGACCCAGATAGCGCGTTTGCTACCTGGTTCAGTCCGTCATGCTTCGATGCCTTTGGTACCTTTGTCACATTGTAAAAAATTAATGGGGATTAGCTCAGCTAATCCAGGATATACAAAGCGAAAGATATCGGCATTCACTGTGTTCATTGGCGTTCTAAACTGCGATGGCTGTGAGGAAAGGAAGGGCGCATAACTGGCTCATTGGATATGAGGACGCCTCTTTCGTGCTTTGATACATGTGGCGGTGGTGAGAGATGTGGCCTGAATGCATTAGCGCGGACAGTGTTGTGGCTGACATGCGGTACTGCAGCAATAGCTAGACCGCGGCGTTCATTTGGTGATCAATCTCGCGATCAACCATTAACTGCATGCCACCTCTCAGGGTGGCAGGGAGGGCGCGCTGCCTATCCAGTGTGCGGGACGCAAAGCAGGCTTTTGCAGTTGGACACCAAAGCCACGTACTTGAAAGCGAGATTAAGGTTTCCACTGACCCACGGAGCCGGTTGTGCGCCTTTCCTTTCGTGAAAATGAACGGCCTTTGCAAAGTTGTCAACGCCAATGAACTGTATGAACGCAGTCGGCTCACTTATTTTGTTTTTTGAGGAAAGGGAATGGCACAGTAACACAGCAAACGTACCTCCCCAGGAGCGCCCAGAAAGGATGGAATGTCCCTGTCCCAGTACAACATTTATCGAACATTTCCAGGCCGTAGAGGCAGGACATAGAAACACAAGCAAAAGGGAAGTGCGCCCACTAATGTCCTAGAAACGTTTTTTTCGAGGGTATTAAGCAGAAACAAAAACAAATAGCATTTTGATCCCAGAAAGGTACCTGGGAGAACGTTTTTGGGACCAATGCTTTTCAACAAAAAATACAAATTGACTCCTCGCTCCCTTTTCTCGCGCGCGCCAAAAGTTACGGGGAGAGAAGGTTTTGCGCTTGCACTCGCCGTTTTGAGAGATCAGACAGTTTTGTTCGAACAGCCGAAGGATGCGCAGTTCACCCCGCATCTCTCTCGTGGGCCGTCGGCTCCATGCTGCGGGCAGGCAGGCGACGGCGGTTTGCCTTTTCATCGCATCGCTGGGAGCGGCGGTCACCAACGTGCCCGTCTTCAATAATGTTTCCAACTTCAGCACGGTGCGGCGGTCCCTGCAGGCATCTCCAACTACCAGCAGTCCTCGTTGCGCCGCTGTCTAGCAGAGGCGCAGTAATGGGCCTCCCGTCGCTCGCCCGGCTTCCTCGCTGGACGGAAGCCATCTTGCGCACACGTATTCGCGCAGTCCCTAGCCGCTCGCGCGCAAGCCCCAGCGCGCAGCAGCTTTTGCTCTCATCACTGGGCTGTCGCGAACTTCGTAGCTGCGGATTCATGGCAGCTTGTCCGCGCACCTCGGCGTGCCCACATAATTCCTTTTGGAACTGGTGCAGCGGCGCGCGGCGCATCGCAAGTCTTTTGCACAGCTTCACGGCCCTACACCATAATGGCGCTCTTACAGGCGTCGTTCGCGGCAGCGGATTTCAAGGCAATGGGCGACTCCTAGCGCGCACTCTGCATCCCTCAGTGCCTCCGATGACTGTGGCGTGTTGTTGGTGGCAGCGCGGCCGTCCACTGTGGTCATAGGCGGGAGAGATCTTCGGAAGCCCACCAGACTCTTGCTGCGAGTGCCCATGGATTAACCTGCTCTACCTACATTGCCGTCCTGTCGCAGCGGTATAGTTTGCGTTGTGTTCGCGTCGCTGACTCCCAACCCACCCCCACCGGATTACTTGTGCCTTGATCGCCTTGATCTCGCCTCCCACTTCGTATTGTGCCGCACGCGTGGTCAGCTGTATCATGGGTGCGGCGAGCCAGGGCTCCTACCTCAACACGTCCCCCCTTTCCATCCGGCTCCAAGCAGTCTAATCTCCACACTCAGTCACAAAAAAAAAAGGGGGTGTAACGAGGATGTAACGCGTATATTTGAGCGTTCGCTGTGCCGTGAGAAGGCGCAGGGCAGAAGGCTGCGTTGAACTCATATATATATAGTTGCAGCATTTTATTTCATCCCCGGGTTTCTATTGGGAACGTTTCAAGGCATGTAGTTTATGTTCGTTTTTTTATTTTCGCCTCGTATAATTAATTTCTTTTCCTGTTTTGATAACACGCCCAAGATTACTCCGAGGCTCGTGCGAGAGGCAAAGCGAGAAGGAGGTTTCACCCTGCAGAATATCCGTAACCTGAAACCGCGTGCCTGTATCGTACGCCCATATCGTTTTTTTTTTGGCACCCAGGTTGCTCTTTACATGCGTTTGCTTTTGCGTGTGCATATATGCTTTTGTACCCTTTAGAATGTTTGCTTAAGGTGCATCAACTTTCAGCCTGTATTATGTTTTTATTGCTCCATTTTTTTTTCAGATTTCTCAGAGCTAGATAAACTTTTGGCCATTATTATTTGCTGGTGTCGTAGAGCTCCGTACATTGTGTGTTAAATAGTGCATACATATGCGTCTCCTGTTTGTATTCATTTAAATGCAAATATCACATCTAATAAACTGAAATTACATCTGTATTGCGCTGCTATTTCCTGTTATATGGGCGGGATCGGGCGACTTTTTGAATTAATATTTCCTTTGTGGTGTAAAATTCTAGCACATTTCATGTTCATGTGGCGGGAGCAGCGCAGCACGAAACAAAGAAGAGAGAGGCGGGAATCAAGGGTGACTAACAGCCAGATTTTTAATCCACGTTCGATCGAATATATACATCTCGCTCGTGCAATAAGGAAAGGACAGAAGCATGACAAACAAATAAGATGTACACATGGTAAAAGATTAGGACAACGCACGCAGATAATTTCGCTGTCACGAAACGCTATCGAAAGTATGTTGACGCATGAAGTATGCGTTTTTCATGCTTCTTTCTTTTCCTTGTTATACGAGCGAGATGTGTATATTCGACGAACGTGAATTAAAAATCTGGTTATTCAGCGTCGTGCCCCGCCTCTCTCTTTGTCTCGTGCTGCGCTGCTCCCGTCACAAGATCATGCACCAACCAGCCCAAATTTTCACCTTGTTAAAGCACATTTCATGTAAACAGGTAAGTCTAAATGGCTTAGCCAGCAAGCATTCACACGAGTTGACAGATGTACTACTCCACCTGTAACGTAAGCATATGCCTGAAATTTGGCACATATGTGCGCTTAGATGCCTGAAGTCTTTATGAAAATGAAGAAACAATTTTATTGAACCAGAGCCGATAAATCTAGCATTAACCTTTTGGGGCTGTCCCTGGGACGTACAACTTTTTGGACACGGCTAGTTGTGGGGACGTTTTTTGGACGTCTCCGGGAAAAATGAGAACCTCCTGGGGACATTCCAAATGTCCTGATGGGATATTTCTGGGAGATTTTGAGGAGGTTTTGTGTTTGTTGGGAACTGTCATATCTCGATGGGCATCCAAACCGCGCCGCAAAGGAAGGGACAAAAGGAGGGAGGGAAAGAAGAGAAAACCGAAAATAAATTTGAAAGTTGGATTTTGAGGAAAGGCGCGGCGCTGCGCAGCGGCGGAGAGAGAAAGAAAAAAACTTTATTGGCGCCAAAAATTGGTCGATTCAGCGGGACCCGGGTGTCTTCATGTTGAAGTTCCGAGTCTTCCAGGGGTGGTGCCCTTATTTCAGGGCCCCACTGAGTCTTGCTACCTCATACGCATGCTGGACCAGTCCTTTTTGGACCGCCAGCACGCTGCTGGTGAACAGGCTCTCCCACTGTTCCGCATTGCTCTTTTAGTTTATGGAATGAATAATTGTTTTTACACTCCCATGTAATATGGTATAAAGTGGGAGTGGCTCCATCACTTGCATGTGTCCGCGTACTGGTTCGGAAACATTTTGTGAAGTATGTGTAAGTTATGAAAGCTTCCTGTTGGCAGTCTACGCCAACCGACTGCCTCATATTGCGTTAATAGCTGGCATGGTGGAGGATACGCTATCCTCTGTCCTCTGTAGTGATTTAGGATTTCCGCGTACGATGGTTCCACCGTTGTGGTGGGCTCAGGGTCACTTGATGTATCTGCTTGGTTGGTAAGCTCGCGAGTTAGATCGTCGGCCCTCTGATTCCCAGTCACCCCGGTGTGCCCCGGCACCCAGAAAATTTTGTGCTGAATTTCATTGTTCGGGGTCCCGCCTGGAGGATGATGCGTAGCGCTCCCTTGCTGATCCTACCATTAGTGTAGTGCCTGCATGCTTCTTTGGAGTCAGTGATTATTGTGAGCGATTTATTTCTGCGGTATCCTTCAGCTATTGCTAGCGCAACAGCAGCTTCTTCCCCCTCGGATACTCTGCAGCTGCTCTGTGATATACTGGTGACTAGGCCCCCTTGATTGTTCACCACCACCGATATTACTCCGTGTTCTTTCGTGTTTCTGTTCCATCGATGCAAAGCCGCATCTGTGGGTACTACATTTGTTTTTGCAGCTAAGTGCTTTCCTACATACTGTGCTCTCGCAGCCCTTCTCCCTGCGTGCAGATTAGGGTCCATGTTGAGAGGGATTGGGCACACCCTGAGTGTTTGGCGAATGTTATCAGGTATGCCCGCAACCCTATCTTCCACTTCTTCACTTAAGTAGCCCAGCCTTCGGAGGAGCGCTCGGCTGGTGGTTGACTGCTGGAGCCTGTACATTTCGGCCCATATTTGAGCTTCCTTTAGCTCGTCAAACGTATTGTGGACTCCCAATTTGAGGAGCTTCTCGTTTGACATATTTCTTGGTAGATTTAGGGCCGTCCTGAAAGCCTTCCTGATTAAAGTGTTTTCTTGTTCTTTTTCGTGCTGTGTCATCTTGTGGTAGGGGAGTGAGTATGTTATGCGGCTGACCACCAGGCTCTTGACTAACTTGATCGTGTCACTCTCCTTCATGCCAAATCTTCTCTGATACTCTGGTGATCATTCTGCTGACCTGTTGCATTGATTGTTGGAGAAGGCTTAGGGTGTGGCTGCACTTCCCGCTGCTTTGGACCCACATTCTCAACACTCTGATCATGTTGCGTTCCGGGAGGACCTCCCCTTCAATTTTTATGTTGTATATTTCTTTGGGTGGCCTCTTTCCCACTCGTAGAATTTCCGACTTCTCGGTGGAGCATGCCAGACATCTCTCTCTGACGTAGTTCTCCACGCATGTGGCTGCCTGCTTCAGGAGATCTTGTTTTTGCCCTGGGGAGCCCTGGCTGATCCAGATCGTTATATCATCTGCGTACATAGCGTGCTGCATCCCCTCTATCTGGCTCAGCTGTCTGCCTAGCCCAATCATGGCTATGTTGAAGAGGACCGGCGAGATCACTGAGCCTTGCGGGGTGCCTTTGTTTGGTGTTTCGAAGACCTTGCTGCGTAGGTCCCCCAGTCCAACCGTAGCTGTGCGGTTTTACAGGAAGGCCCTTACAATTGTCGTGTACTCTTCTTCCGCAGTTGGTGGTGGTTAGCCCTTCCATGATGGCATCATGGCTGACGTTATCAAACGCACCCTTGATGTCCAGTGCCATGATGATGTTCTCCCCTGTTTTTGGGGCGGCTTCTGCGATTTCCTTCTTGATCTGTAAGAGGATGTCCTGCGTCGATAGATTTGTTCTGAAGCCGAATGTACTGTGCGGGTACAGATCTTCATCTTCCAGGTCTTATTGTATTCTCCTTGTGATGACTCTCTCAAAAAGCTTTCCTAGGCACGACGTGAGCGAGATAGGGCGCAAATTGCTTATCTCGAACTTCTTTCCTGGCTCGGGAATCATCACAACTTCTGCATGCTTCCATTCCCGTGGCAGTGTGCCTTCTGTCCACAGTGTATTGAGGTAGTCTGTGAGTTGCATCACCGCTTCATCGCTGAGATTGCGAATTAGCAAGTTTCTGATTTTATCGGCTCCTGCTGCTGTATTTCTGGTAATCGCCCTGATGGCCGCATAGACCTCTTCCTTGGTTATCGGCCTGTCGAGGTGCGGGTTCTCCTCCCTTTGGTATTCTCCTTGGTATCCTTGTGGCTTGTCTGTGCCACAGCACTTCTTCTTGACCGCCTCCAGGATCTCTTCATTTTACTCTTTGCTGTTGTGGACCAGCCTCTGGACTGCTTTCCCACTTTCTGATTTGGTCTTTGTTGGATCCATGAGGGCTTTGAGTATCCTCCACGTTCTGGCCGTGCTAAGGGTGCCGTTCAGAGAGCTGCTAAACTGTTCCCACCTCTGTCTGGCCAGGTGTGCCGCATACTCCTCTGCCTTCTTGGCGACCTCTGCGATCTTGAGTCGTAGCTTCCTGTTAAGCTTCTGGCTTTTCCATCTCTTTGTGAGCCCTCGCCTTGCTTCCCATAGCCTAAGCAGCCACGGATCCACTTCCGGTGTGACTTCCGTTCTGTCTATCTCTTGCGTGTTTTGTTCCTGCAACTCTTTCAGCTGCTTGCTTCATTCCTTTAATGAGGTGATTGCGCCTTGCATCTGCCCACAATCGCCCCGGAAAGCGTCCCAGTCTGTTATGTGGGAGGTTCCAATTTTTCTTTTAGTATTCCCTGCTTCAAGAGTGACCTTGATTACATAGTGGTCACTTCCCAGGTCCTCCAGCAAGTTCTCCCACTCGACCTGCCGCTCTCCTGTGACAAAAGCCAGGTCTGGGCACGTGTCTGGGCTAACGCTGTTCCCTAGTCGCGTTGGTTGGTTCTCATCTTTTAGTAGGGTGCATTTTGCATTTTCCATTGCTATACAGGTTAGTTGTCCTTTTTTCTCTCCTTCCTGGTAGCCCCAGCTGGGGTTTCTCTCGTTGAAGTTTCCCGCGATAAGCAGTGTTGGATTGAGCTAGTCTTCCCACCTCCATGAAAAGCTTATTGAAATTGCATCTCTTCTGTCTGGGTGGGCTTTATGCTTCTTTTTGGGAATAACCTCCGTTATAACGTGCTCTATCTCCGTGTCCTCAATTTCGTCATGCGCTATGGTGACTAGGTGGTTGTTAATTAGAGTTTCCGTGCGTCCATTTTCCTGGCACTGGTATCCTTTTAAAACCGGAGTTATATTAGTTTCTTGTAAAATAATTAAATCAGGCGGTGAGCCCTGCGTGTATATGAATTGCTGCAGTAGTCCCTGCTTGCGCCGGTAACCCCGACAGTTCCACTGCCATATATTTAGTTTGCTGTTGCCTGCCATGTCGTTGTCTTATTGTTGCTAGTTTGGTTTTCGTTCCCAAATCTTCTTTCGTTGAAAAGCCTATCCCGGGCTTCGCTTGTAATTTTTTGAACAGTTTGGCTTTTGATATAGCTACGGAAATACTGGTTTTCCTGCCGTTGCTGCTGCATTTGAGACTGCATTTCTGATATTTGATTTTGTATGCTGCGTAGAAGGCTTTCCATGTCGTTCTCTGCATTACCTTCCATTACGACTGATGGGGGAGTTGGACTCCGTGGTGGCGTTGGCACGCGCGCCGGCGTGCCTGTTCTAAGAGCCTGCTGCTCACTGATGTATTCCCCCAGTCTTTCTTTGAGCTGCTTGTTTCCTCTCTAAGGAGCTCTAGCTCTTTCTTAATCTTTTTGATTTCCTCTTTGTCATCATTGTTTTGCCCATTTTGCGGAAAAAGTGATTTGGGAGGGCCTGCTCCCCAACTCACCTTAACGCTGCTCTTGGTCTGACAGCAGTCAACGGGGCCGCAGACGGTGTGACGCAGCGGCGGAACACCTGTGGTTCGGTGCTACTAGTGGCGCATGCGCAGTAGTGACTAGGGAGCGAGAGAGAGAGAAATATCCGCGGAGAGGCGCGCGTTGTGACGTTATGTGCCTCCTCGGAGTGCCGCCACGGCGAAATCGCAAGTTCGCGGCCAGTAAAGCTTCCGCTTTAAAACCGCCCCTTCGTGACATAACACGTGTGCTGACAAGAGATTTTTCTGTTTTGGCTCGTGCTGTTGATGGACAACCACAGGAGAGAGGCAGTTTTGCCTTCCCAAATTTCCTTTTCTTCCTCGTTGTTAGCTTTGAAGGACATTTTACACAAGCAGCGCAAACCCAGCGGCGCTCTCGTCCTATGTCAGTCTTAAAAAAAAGAACGTGGATTAGCTCAGCTAATTCATAATATAACGCGAAAGCTGTCGGAGTTCATTGTGTTCATTGCTGTTGGTGTTGACAACTTCTAGACACCGATGATTTTTGGGAAATGAACAGCGCATAACTGGCTACCTGGCTCATTGGACGCTTCATTCGCGCTTTGAGGTACGTGGCGTCGCGGTACTGAGAGAGAAAAAAGTGGTTTTCCCAGAAAGGAAATGGCCCAATAACTGTCTCACCTATCACGGTGGGCACCCGAAATGCGCCGTAAGGGAATGCAGAAAGGAGGGAGTGAAATAACAAAGGAAGAAAGGAGTACCCGAGTGGAGGGCTCGAGAATACGTTCGACCACCTGGGGATCTTTAACGTGCACTGACATCGCACAGCACACGGGCACCTTAAGTGTTTCCCCTCCATCGAAACGTGGCAGCCGCGGTCGGGTAACGCGCGCACCGCGTGTTTCCGTTTGCTAGCCGCTACAGACAAGCCCAGTGTTGCCCACGCCCGACTTATCTATCTATAAGTGAAGTACGAAGCCGGGTACTGAGAGAGAGATGTGTGCTGCATGCATTAGCGCTGACAAGGTTGTGGTACACACTCGGCACACCAGTAATGGCCGCAGCGTTCATTGCGGGACCAACCTCTGGCGATAAAACATTAAGTGCCACCTGCTGGTCTGGCAGGGTGGGCGCGCTGCCTATTCAGTGTGCGGAACGCAAGATTGAAAATTGGTTTTTGAGGAAAGGAAATGGGGTAGTAAGTCTCACATATCTCGGCGGACACCCGAACCGCACCGTAAGGGAAGGGATAAAGGAGTGACTGAGAGAAGAAAGGAAGAAAGAGGTGCCGTAGTGGAGGGCTCCGGAATAAGTTCGACCACCCGGGGATCTTTTCGTGCACTCACATCGCACAGCACACGGGCACCTTTAGCGTTTCACCTCCATCGAAACGTGGCTGCCGCGGTCGGGTTCGAACCCAGGTACCGAGAGATGTGTGTGCTGCATGCATTAGCGCTGACAAGGTTGTGGCAGTCACGCGGCACCCCATCAATAGGGCGCAGCGTTCGTTGCGGGGCCAGCTTCTCGCGATCAACCATTAAGTGCCGCCTGCTGGTGTGACAGGGTGGGCGCGCTATTCAGTGTGCGGAACGCAAAATGGAAAATTGGTTTTTGAGGAAAGGCTCGCATATATCGGTGGACACCCAAACCGCACCGTAAAGGAAGGAAAATGAAATGAAAATTGGTTTTAAGGAAAGGAAATGACGCCTGTCTCACATATCTCCGTGGATACCCGAACTGCGCTGTAAGGGAATGATGATGAGATAACTTTAATTGCACCCGTCAAGGAATCGGAGGGCGGTGAAGTCTTTTGAGTCTTGACCGCCGTCATCTTCATCCCCTTCCAGCAGGCTAATAATAATAATAATTGGTTTTTGGGGGAAAGGCTGTCAGCGGTAAAGTCACTGGAACTCTGAAAGTACCGCAATCAGCGGGCGGCGCGCGGGAAGCATTGGGCTGTTGTTGCCAGAAATGGTCCAACGCGGCGAGCGCGTCGTCTGCTAGGCGAAGAAAGTCTCCCTTGCGGCCGAGTTCATCGTTTCTGCGCAAAAATAACCAATGAAAGTATTAATGATTGAGAGCTTAGATGAGATTACTGTTTACGAAAGCTTTGAAATATCGTACGGAAGCTGCGCAACCTTTGGTTTTCTCGTTTTCTCGAGTCCCTGGGAGTGCGCGGACAACGCAAGAAGCAGGCTTGTTCTGACGCTTTCGTGAGAGGCTCTAACGAGTTATCGTGAGAGGCTCGCAAATGCATCGGAAACCGGAAAACTTTAAAGCCGGCAGGCTGAGTACGTACGAGCGGGATATAGCAAAACGCTTAGTAAATCGGTTCGCTTGGAAGTCGCCAAGGTCGCCGCGCGGGCCAACGCTTTCCGCGGTTAAATGGACGCCCGATAAAATCCTTTCGCGACTGCTAACTGGCGGTGAAAGAGATGGTGAGGGATATGCAGCCTGTGGGCAAAAGAAACGCAAAGCCGTGGAGAGCGTTTGGGGAATAAGCGTGTGTTTTGGTGCTCGGACGCGTTGCGCGAATGGAAATGATCGGCTAACGGAAAACTCCAGCTAGAGCACGATTTGTCGACCGCAGGGAGTTTGCGCTCCCGAAGTCACTGAAAAGACCAGTGCGCGTTCCGTGCTCGTCGGCATCTTCGACAGCGCATCAGCGAGTGACCGAACCATCATACTCGTAGTAAAGTAGCTACTTGTTGCTAATTGCTCAGCTCTGCCTTCTCTCAGCAACTATACTCACGTGACAATGATGTAATTTCTCGTCATACCAGACCGCCGTTCACCCCCATTTCAAGATCCATATGGATCCCATATTACTACACATGCGCGCATGACGCATTACAAAGAATGCCCACAACCCGGTCCACATTAATAACATTAGGAAATTCCAGCAGGTAAACGCGCCAGTTCTCATGTATGACATACTGCAAAGATCATGCAACGACACATGCCTTTCACTCTCTAGGTGATGGCGATGATGATGATGCTAACAGTGTATCCTTATGAGCCCGGGGAAGTCTGATATACCGCTATCAAATTAAAAGTTGCAAGAATATCGATTAAATATTGAGCATTACCCATCAGCCGAAGACAGTTATTATGCGGTAAAATAGCAATACCTGCAGCTAATAAATAGGGATGATGATGTTGATGTTCCTGTGAGGGCAAGACCTGCCCCCGTTTCCGCCCCTTCCCTCCAGGTGGCGATGGTAATGGTTTCGAAATCCTGGGAATTCTCCTATGACTTGGTGATCCCGCGGCATTTTGAAAGAAAGGGCTAGATTACGTCTTCGAACACTGTGACAACTATTAAAATCACACGGGTCAAAACAACTGGCCTAGAGTGGGAAGCGTGAACCGCTCTCTCTTTCAAGCGCACTATGGCTCTCCGCTCAAATTTCTCCTCAGCGAAATATTTTTTCGAGCCCCCCGCCCGGGGGAAAAAACCCCGCCTAAATACTCATACGCCTCAACAGAATTCTGAGACAAGCTGCTTTAAGTCAGTCACTTGTTTTCCTTCAAAACTGAACTAATCAATGGTACGCCAGCATCCTCGACGTTTTTTACCCGCGAGCACCGTGTGAGCATTCTGGGATGCCTTTTAAAGTGAACGATGTGCCTCTGCAGAATAGTTAAGGAAAGATAACGTGTACTGCCTGGCCGTCTGCAAGGCAGGCTGCCTACCTAACTGATCCCATACGAGAAAAGAAAAAAAAATGATTAGAAACATACAAACAAAAATAGCACACTAAAAACAGAAGCGAACTACAGCGTGCCCCATTAAACGTCATATTAGAAGGTTTGAAAGAGCGACTCAGCAGCACAGCGCGAGCATGTAATCAATTCTATTTACACATTTTTATTAAAAAAAGGAAAAGGAATCAGCTACCACATCGCCATACATTCATTATAGTTTTGCACTCTTTCGCCGCTGTAACACCGCTATGCTGGCGCGTTCGTCTCGTGTTGCAGTGTTTCGGCATAATAAGCGAATTTCCCAGAAGGAACAAGGAACCGGAGACCAAAATAGAGGTTATTCGAAGAATAAAAAGTGAAATTATGTTTCCATCTGCTTCCATTACGGAACGGCAATATACAGAACTAGTGTGAGATTCGAAACGGGAAGTAACCGATCAAAAGCTTCGGCGGTGTTATACAGGTTTTTCTGGCTTCGTGCTTTTTTAATCAAATCAGCAGATGTTGTCATTACGAATAGCATGAATCATATTCTCTCGCCTGCACTGACTACTCCAGTTTCTGTTAAGTCAGCTTGTAATAATAATAATAATAATAATAATAATAATAATAATAATAATAATAATAATAATAATAATAATAATAATAATAATAATAATAATAATAATAATAATAATAATAATAATAATTTATTTCCAGGCAATTGTACATGATAGTAACCAGCCCGCTTAAGCATTGATGCTTGTGAGCGTGGCTGGGCAGTACAGCATGTCTGCACCAGGACAAAGCCTTGCACAAAAACAAAAATGAAAACAGCATTGAAAGCACATAAATGTCCAAAAGAAATAAACAAACATATGTATGTCGAAAAATAGCGAGGCTCAAAACATGGTATTAGTACTGGCATAGTATATGAACAAGATTGTATTTTCCTCAATACACATAAAAAAACAGCAGGGCATTTTTGCAACTGAATTATCTTTTGAGCACTACATATAAAGAAAGAGCATTGTTCCAAATAAGGGCAGCACACGAAAAGCACATGGTGTCATTCATTTGACTGCACAAATGACCGTATAAATGCCTTAATTTTTCAAACAGAGGTGACGGTGTGGTCGGTTTCAAATTTGTTGAAACATGAAGGTACATAAAATGCGCGGGTTCTCTTTTCATAATTAGTGTACACACGTGGAATACTAAATTTCTCTGTGTGTACAGCAGGATCCCCATTAATCGACTCCAAGGCAAGAACCATGACTTCAGCGCCGGCAACGAGCATGAACACGAAGCAGTCTTGCTTGGGGCCATCCGCGCTGCGACGAATTTATTGCGTGCTTGTTGCACTGAACTTATTTGTTTGCGGCATCAAACAAAGCTACCGAGGGTCAACGTGAGTTACGTGCTTTGCGCGCTCCCGGGAGTTTGAGCCGACAGGCAGGCAGCTACGGGTGTTACGCCAGCGGGGCAAGGGGGAGGGAGAGTGGCGTGCTGTGACAGCAGCACTCCTTCCAGGAAGACCAGAGCGGTGCGTCCTCCTGTCGGCTCGGGCTGAACGGACATTACGGCGCAGCACCGAAAGCTAAGAGCGGACTACGGCATTCGGTTGTCTAGACAGGGGAAACCGAACACCAAGCGTCATTGCATGAACACTGCGGTGATGCGCTGCAACTCCGCTTCGGAAGCGGCGCTCGTCGGAGTAAGACGTGGCAACTGCAAAAAGTCTCGACCTCAAAATTTCGACCTCACTTAATGACGACCTCACTCAACCCAAAACTCAGGCATGAGGTTCAGGTCTGATTTGCTGACCTCACTCACAAAATTTCGAGCCGTCGCCGACCACATCTCAACCTTACCTCACGACGTGAGGTTGAGGTCATTTTGAGGTTGAGGTCGAAACCTCATGAGGTTGCCCACCTCTGGCACTGACATCGCACGTATAATAATGATAATAGTAATCGTTTTTTGGGGAAAGGAAATGGCGCAGTATCTGTCTCATATATCGTTGGGCACGTGAACAGCGCCGTAAGGGAAGGGATAAAGGAGGGAGTGAAGGAAGAAAGATGTGCAGTAGTGGAGGGCTCCGGAATAATTTCGAGGGGATCTTTAACGTGCACTGACATCGCACAGCACACGGGCGCCTTAGCTTTTTTCCCCCATAAAAACGCAGCCGCCGCGGTCAGGTTCGAACCCGGGAACTCCGGATCTGTAGTCGAGCGCCCTAACCACTGAGCCACCGCGGCGGGTGAAGTCCGACCGCTGTTTTAGGAGTGTGCCGTGCACACTGTTGAAATTTTTGAAGAGAGCGTCGGAGGATCGAGAGGAGACAGGACTGCAAGGGAGCCAAGAGGTTGTGCAAGGGGCTGCGTCAGATCAAAGTTTCACGAAGAACGTCGCTTGGCATGCGTCCCGCGTGTATGATGAAATGAAACGTCAATCAACGCGGTGGGTGGAAAAGTCACCGCGACCCAGAAATGCGCTGCAGGTTCGGCCACGCGAAAGCTTTGCTGTATGTTTGCTTAAGTTTAGTTGTGAAGTCTGTGATTTTAAGGGTTACATGGAAGCTGTGAAACGTTTTCGAGAAATAGCGAGGAAGGAAATAGTGGACGCTTGGATGAAGTATTTTGGCTGCATCACCTATGACAGTATTAATCTTTCCACGCATCACTGCCAATTTTCCTCATGTATTTAGGGGCATTTGGGGTGTACCGTAAATAATAAATAATCTAACTTTTCTACAAGACATTTGGACCACTCTCCACGCTTCATAATGCTGGATTTAGTTTTGCCAGACCTCTTTATTTTCCTCCAGAAATTGCAATTCGCTCCGAAAGGGCGCCGTTTTCAAAACTTTGCCTCCAGTGATGAGAAATCGGTAATCGAGCTGCGCAGGGCATTCCAGAAAGGTCCTTGGAAGCGTTCATTTCGTAGAAAAAAAGACTGGATTCCGTGCATATAGACTCGAGAGGGGGCTGTTTCACACCCATGTCCCAGCTGGCGTAAGCTTAAGTCTTAAAAATATGGTATAGGTCGCGCGAATGAAACTGAAACATCGGTCGCCTAGCCAAAGGAGGTGTGTTATTTAATTCATTCGAAAGGACTCGCCTCGCCGTTTCTAATTAATATTCTTTTAAGAACAAAATACTGGGGAAAAATCGATTAGAAAGTTGTCGGGCATGAAAAGAAATCTCAAATGGTGCAATTTTTGTTTCGGTAGTCTTCTTGCAAAAGATTTTCTTGCTCTGTGTAAAAACAGGAAGAAAAAGCGCTCGAAATGCAAAATGTTTGCGACCAGAGCTCGTGCTTTGAATGTCCGGGCCTGGACGCGCTCCCCTACTGACCGTTGGTCGGCATGGAACGCCTGTCTTATTAACGGCATGCAGTCGCTATTAGTGTGCGCGAGCGTTCGATGTCTTGCGCGCCACTGGAATTTCGCGTCGCTCCAGAAGAAACAATCGCTGTGAAGCGGTCTCTTCAGAAAGTACACGAATCAACTGTTGAGTGTCTTATGTTGATACAGAGCACTTACTACAAAACTCATCATTCCTCTTGCTGTTTCGCGTCTTACTTTATAACGAAAAATCAGTTCGCTAAAATACTTTTCACATTGGCCAGGAAAGATCGGACCGCACAGCGCATGCACTACGTCCGCAGATCAGGCGACGAAAACAAAATTAAACCCACACCAATTGACGTGAGCGGCCGTTTAAGGCCACCACGTTTAATGTGGCTCGTTTTGCATCGCCTGCAGTGCTCCAATACTTCGAGCGTAAAGGGAACCCGTACACCTCCAGAGCGAAGGACCCACGGTACCATGTGTGATCCTGCCCCTTGCGTCGCGTACTGTCACCTCGATATTCAACATCGTGCGACACAAGATCAAATGAGAGAGGAGAGGTACGTAACATGCATGCAACATTGCAACATTGCCAGTCAATTGCATTATACCTTTAGACCTAGAAATTATTGAAATCCTATTGTATATGACGATGGCGAATTTTTGTGGCGCAAGGGCACCTATGGCCGAAGAGCACCATGACACAAGATGTTTTCGCCTAGTCAAAGTGCAGTCAAAGACCCACTTCTCAAGAATTTCAACCTAAAGAACCAGGGGACAGCTTGTACCCAATGTGTCTCCGGTGGGTGCTCGGCGGCACTGGGGATCGAACCCCGCACCTCCCGCATGCGAGGTGAATGCTCAAACCACTAGGCCACCGCTGCGGTCCAAAAAACAAAAAATCCCGTTTATAGTCATTCCCGTTTCTGTTACTGTTTAGTGATTTTCTGCCTCGCAACCATCGAGGAAGTGAAGCTGCAAGCTTCCATAAAGCTGTCGGAATGTACGCGGCATTAGTAAGCAGTACTTTGTTTCAGACATACCTTAGTTATAAAATGTCAGCGCTTTAATTGAAATTCTTAAACCGTACCCAGTATAAAATCACACATGCTCACCGAGATATCTTTTTCTCGTAATGATTTACCGTAGAAAAATAGCAGTGAAGATCAAATTTACGAAGTAACGACGTCGCGACGAGTTGTGGAGAAGTGAAAGAATATTGACAGTAGGCATGTTTCTTTATGAAAAGCATTATATCTTGTCAAATGCTTGAAGATTAGCTGCACTACTTCTGGTGGTCGAAATGCACAGTTATTGTTTTGCGCTCTATGCTACTTCACTGCACCTTACCCCCATGTGTCTCAGTCTTTTGTATTCGTGTATTGGGGGAAACATTGTCATGATTTTTGTTTTGCCAGCCTTGTAACCTATGAGTGCGAGGGTCCCTGCAGAAAGAGGGGAAGGGCATTACAGGGGGTCCCACCGCGTCTGCCTTATATGGCCTTTTTTTCTTAACCAAGGACGCGTGTTGTTTGAGTAAATATCTCAACGACAACAGCCTACAGTGTTATCTAGGTATTCTCCTGTATAGTTATTGCCCTGTGACGTGACTATTTGCGCGGCCCATGTTCCAAGAAGTTCATCACTGCGTTAATAACGAGACCAGACCGCAATGGCGAGTCGAATGCGCCCTCTCGGCTCATGCTTGAATCACCAGTCATATTATCGAGTGCAGTGTATACATCTCTCCCTGATCATCTCGTAAGAACTTTGGTGGTCGGTGGTGTTGACAGTAAGGCTGAGAACGAAGATCAACTCGCCGAGAAACGCCAGCGTCCGTAGATATTGGGCAACCTTTATTTGCTGCCAATGACGACGTATACGATGGCTTTGCGGGAGGAGAAGCTTGTGCAAGGCATGGGTTCTCTAGACACTCCCCGGAGGTGTCGCAGCACTTTTGCAAGCATCTTGATGCTCACCGCGCCACTTATCCCGGGATGTGCACGAAGCAAGGCTGCCTCGAAGCCCCTATCTCGAATGCCGCGCAGCGATAAACCGGCCCTCTTTCTCCTGACCGCAGAATCCCTCTATTCGAAAGTCCCTTGCTTCCTTGACAGTTTTAGTCCCAGTTTTGTACGAGTTATGTTGGGTGGCATGCCCTCGTCTCCTGTTCTGTACCAATTTTCCCGTTTTGTCGACAACTTCTCCTTGCTTGTTTTTTCTTGTTCTACCCTCCTCTGCTGCTGTTCAGGAGGCGGCCTCTTTTGCAGTCTTATCGCCGGTCTTTGACTCCCTGATCCTCTACCCCCTCGTCCTCGTCCTTTGCGCTGTGTTGCAACCATGCGGTACCATGTAACCCATCAGTTTACTCTTGTATAGCTGGAAGGTGGAGTTTTCGGTTTTTATTTGAAAATTCGACGGTCTTTTTTAGATGCTTATTTCTAACTGCAAGTTTCGATATTTTTCGGCGCATCTAATTTTCGATCAGGAATTACTAGCTTTTTTTGGTGATTTAATATGGCAATTCTGTGTTAGAAGTTACAGAGTATCTAATTAACATGCAAATGGAAATACTTGGAGTTGAGCTTTGTTAAGAAGGGGTTGTGTATGCGTTAAAAAAGTAACGCAAATTAAATCAGTTAACCGGCAGACAAAGACACAAGTGCAAATTCGCATCTGAGAAATAGGTTGACATGTTATCGTAAGGTTGTCGACGGTTGTCGCGCTGTGTTGAACGAGATGGCGGGGCATCACGTGGCCTGCGTGTTGATTGCAGCGATGGAACTGCCGCTCAGTCGTCGCGGTAGCCAGAACATACTTTTTCGTGACACCCATGCACGGTTTCGTTGTGGTGCATGCAGTTCATAAACCTATTTAACTAACTTTTCTAAGCGGGCGTTGATAGTGAACAAACGGTGCTTAGCTAGCAGGCAGCGAAGAGGTGGTTTTTCCCGGTCTGCAGAGGCGTGTAATTAAGCTAGTGGAACGATACCTCAAATCGCACGTGTGTGCTACTTATCCAACAACACCACCGTCGCATCACGCCCCTGGCATCCCTGCTCAATTAATTTTCAACTTTTACTGCGCGTAACTCGTACTTAAAAGCCAGCTAGTTATGCCTTGCATGGCAAGAATACTGGCCGTTTTCGGTTAAAATTGGAAAACTGAATTCGGCGCATACTTTTATCTTTTTTTTTTTAAACCGAAAATTCCAACTCCTATGTAGAGCTCATAAATGCCGGCTAGACGACTGCGAGGAGCGCCGGGCCGGGTGAAGATCGCAGTCTTTCCTCGCAGCAGAGCCGACACACAGGCACCAGAGGTTTGGGTATAATAGATGGCAGTTGCACCGCACTAAGTACACCGGAGGAACGAGCAGCAGTGGGACAGACACGCAATCCGTGCCTCGGCGTCGTCTGTGCCTAACGGCGTCGCGGAATGCAAACGACGTTGAGGGGTATCAACTCCGCGGGAACAAGTATGCCTTTGATTAGTTCAACTTTGAACACAACCAAGCGACGAAGGTTGTTCCTGACTGAGTAAGACCATGATCACCACAATGCCACAGAAACGTGTTTAATCATTCTTGACCATGAGAGGTATTGGGCAGAGATTTATTACGACCAAGAGAGAGAAGCTCTTTAATGATACGCAGAGAATTTAGCCGACGTAGAAACAGCGCTGGCATGTTACTCGGCGCTGGGAAAGGGGGAAAGGGTGTGGGGAGAGAAAGGCGGAAAGAAAAGGGCGCAGAAAATATAAAATTAAAATTGTGGGGAAAGTGCAACAAATGAAAATGGGATAAACGTTTGCAGTTCGTGAACACGTCCAATTTCCTGCAAGTGGTCAGACAAAAACTTCAGTGTACGGCGAATTAACGTGAAGGGGTCTATTAGTCCAATGTTGTCCAGATAGGCAAACAAACAGTTCAGGGCGCTCCGCTGCTGCGCAGGGTCGGCAGAGGGACCTAAAAAGGTCAGTTCATTGTTGCGGAAGAGGCTCCATTCGGTGCTCATAATGTGCTCGCTTGTCTGCACAAGCTGCACATTCCAACAGAACTGCTGCACTGTCGCAACTGAACCGCAGCTGTTACAATTTGGACTGTTCACTTGATCTAAACGGTACAGAAAGCTGTTTGTAAACGCGGCGTTCAGTGTTAAGAGGATGTTATACCAAGATTCGAGATGGCGAGGAAGTCTGTGCGGAAGCGTAATTTTAAACAGGGGTAAGTGGAATTAAAAATTCAGATTGTTGAGATGGTAAGTTCCAGAGCCGATTCATTTCTTTACAGTCGTTTTTCTTTCTTTTTTTGCCATTCGGGACGTGTCGAATTGTGTGAAGTAACATACCCGAAACTACGGACAAGCATCTCGAATAAACAGCGCGAACAAAGACGAGCACAAAAGACAAGAAAGCGAACGACACGGCGCCGTGTCGTTCGCTTTCTCTTCTTTTGTGCTCGTCTTTGTTCGCGCTGTTTATTCAAGATGCTTAACCAACTAGCCCGCCAAAACGTGTTACGGACAAGCGCATTTTTTTCAATGGAAGCCGTTTATGAACACAGCTTTTTCGCACATAGTTAAGATTGCACCATAGCATTCTATATACGGTATATGCGCAGACCCCTCCTCGGGACGCTCGTAGTTTTCTGCTATTTATCGTCAAGGACAATATCATAAAATATTCCACAGCTGCCTCATAATTAAAAGTGTTGTCCTAGAAAGGTGGACTTCATATTCCTGAATTTCCAGTGCTAGATATCTTTTCAGCCGCTTAATCTGCCTTTTCTTTACCTATAATTCCACATTGTGATGGAATCACCTGATATTCTATGCAGTGGCCTGCGACGCTGGCCACGTGATGTAGGTTTCTATCTCAAGGGAAAATGGTTGGCGGTTAGTTTTCCTAAACAGGCTTGAGAGGTTTTATAGAGGTGCTCTGGAGTCTGTGAATATCACCCATAGTCCACCTGTCGGAGCAAGATATATAAGAAAGCTTTGATGCCGTGCAACTATATGCCGATATGGAAGACATCGTCCATTGAAGGCGATAGGCGAGTATTTTCACTGCAGAGTATACGTAGAAATAACTGGAGGAACCTTCCTTAAAATATGAGCCGTCGGTGAAGATTTAAGTTTCTTGCGGGTACTTTTGAATTATGTGGTTCAGAGCGACTTAGAGTAAGGGACGCCGTTCTTTGCATTGAGCCATAAATTCGCCAAAGCCATAGTCGCTGCCGGCTAGGTGAATGTGATGAAGGAAACGCTCCTTGCCTTGTAGTGCATGCCGGAGGTTTATAGTGAGCGGTGGTGGCATCTAGCTGTAGACACCCGGTTTTCGCTACAGTTTTGTGGAAGGCTGAGCGGCGTTTGCGCCGCTCTGGCCGATGCAAATAAAGTACGCACAACGTTCGAAGACGCAGTCTCGCCCTGTTTTGCAACACGCTGCTGGATCATCGGATCTCCGGTGGGCTCCCGGGACTTCAAGCCCACTACCACCCGAGAAAGCAGGGGGGAACGGGTAACTTTGCATAGTAACTATCAAAATTATTAATTCATGCCAGTGTAGTGGCGCACACGTTGTGAAAATGGCACTGAGATTGACTTTTGGATCGTTCCAGAAAAGATCAAAGAAGTGGTGGGCGATCATTATTTCTAATTTGCTTCCAATCTGCTTATATGAGTGTTAATTAGTTCTGCTCAGACTGTAGATTATGAAAAAGCGGACTACATCGTTTACGCGTGCACTGTTCTTCCGGCAGCTTTTTTTCGAAGAGCATGTTGCTGCGGAGCGCCTATTCTTTCAATCTTTTTCTTTGTTTTTTTTTTGCCAGGGTTGGGGGGGGGGGATCAGCAATCTCTTGGGTCGACGTGGCTGCCGCGACGCGCCTATTTCTTAAATCTTTTTTTTTAAATCTATTTCTATCAACCCCCTTTTCTCCGCCCGCTGCAGTGATAGTGACCATACGTACCAACTTTTTCCTTAAAAATTATGAAAGTATAGAAGTATGTTTTTCAGAAGGTTATATCTTTTGAAAATTTTTAAAAAGCCATATTCTAGGAAACAGTGAAAATTTAAGGGGCATTTTTTCTGATGTTTCAAATGAAACGATTTAAATTTGAAGCGCGCATGTTTCGTGGACGCGCTGGCGGATCCCGAGGCGATGACCGCCATCACAAGCAGAGCAGAGTGCACTTGGGGTTTGCGTCGCGCGCACATGACGCAAAGACCGCGAGGTATACTACTTCGTGCGAGGTGCTTAGTCGTCGCGCTCTTTCAGGGGAGGAATGCTCTTCGAACTGCGCCACACATTTAAGGCTGCTTGTACTGGTTCTAAATAATTGCGTTATATTTGTGATCATTTAAAACTTTTAATTTATTTAGCTGTTGACTTCCTTAATGCAGTCAAAGCGAAGGTTGCTTGAATTTCACATGAGCCGCAGATTTCATGCCCGGGTACATGAGATTGCATGCGGAGTCTTGCAGGAAGAAGTCGGCAACAGAGGCTTGGTATGTGCACCACAGAGAAAATAGAGGCAACGTAATTTTCTCACCGATTAGCATCGACACGAAGCGAAATACGGGCTCTTTGAAACAGTTACAAAAATAAATTGGAGATAGAAGTTTCTTTTTTTTTTTATTGGCACTGGGTTTTTTTGTTCCGTTTATTATCCTTTTTTTAAGAAACGGATCTATTTTGCCGCCTGCATTGTATACGTAGCTAAATTTTGTATATTCCTGTCTGTATCTCTGGGATGATCTTGCATGAAAATTTCTCGAAAATCCGGTGTTGTGGTGAAAGAGGAAATAGGTATGAAAACTTCTGGGCTGCTACAAAGCTTACCACGCGTTTACTCGAGGTGGTAACTAACTTGTTGGCGCTCTAGAAACAAATCAAAAAGGAAGAATGTCGCGTCGCTTTTGACGGTGCTGGCATATGAAAGTAACTGGTTGGACAAATGCATGCTGTACATTCTTTTCTCACTGTTTATATTTGCCGGATAGACATCCTGGTATACAGTCAGTCTATAATGCGCGTGTTGCGGGTCCTTTCTTCTCACTTCCGTCTGCGCTCCGTTAGCTTGCCAATGCCCAGTGGCCACTGCCACGTTTTGAAGCGTCCGGTTGCTCGGAACTTACTTGCGCTCCACAACGTACGAGCAACATCCAGTGGGCTTCGCACTTTAGTTATGGTCGTACGCCCGTGCCATTGTTTCAGGCACGTTGTTGGTCGTCGTAGCAAACGCCGCAAAAGTACTTAAGCGTGATGGGACAAGCCGCTGCAGGCCACATAATGCCCATCTTTTGCAGCCCGTGCCAGTAAGGCCGTGGGCCGAGTGACAGATGCGAAGAGAGGAGCGGAAGCACTGCCTGAAAGATAATGGAAACAAAAATAAAAGCACGATAAACTGGCACTTTCACTATCGCGTGCGTTGCACTGTTGGCAATCATCGAGATACGTCATATCTTTGTTCGTCAAGAAGAGTGGTGTGCTGGAGAATTTCTTCTTGAAGACGATAAAGGCCCCGGTAATTCCCCGGGCGCAGCGGTCGCAGTGGTACCTGCACTGCAAACTGCAAGAATAACGCGCCACCACTGGCCGCACTACAAGGGTGCACTGATAACTGGGATTTCTTCAGAAACGGAACACATGTATACAATTCATATGCACGTGCCAAGGCCAATGCGCACAGTTAATCCCATATCAACGAGCAGTGTTCCACATGTGCGTTATCGCGGATTCCTCTTTCACCTCCTCTGTCGTTAACGTGACGGAGAGGGTATTTAAGTATTTGTATTCGCCAGCCTCGAGAATGTCATGGGCCTTTCTTATCTCGCATATGAAGATAGGAGGAAGACAAGGGTATGAACACGTTCTCTTGACAATAATGTCTAAAAAGGCACACCCTTTGTGAAAAGTAACTGCAGCCCAAGAGTTAGCTTCAAAGCGGTGTAGTGGGGGCTTTCGCAGCATCCATAGAAATGTCGCCTAGCTTCCAGAGGGATGAGATTGATAGTTCATAGTCCTAGCGAAGTTAGAAGATCTTGCATGTAAAGAAGGCTCGCCCCTCGTTCCTTATTTTATACTAGCATATATATATATATATATATATATATATATATATATATATATATATATATATATATATATATATATATATATATATATATATATATATATATATATATATATATATATATATATATATATATATATATATATATATATGGTAGTATGAAGTGAATCGAAGCTGTCATTATTGCATACCGTCTTTCAGTTGGACGAAGTGAGAATGAAACTGAAGCAGTATTGTTGACGGCCACCTGACGCAAGCAGCAGTAGTTTTGCTTTAGTATTATGCAGTGACTTAGGATTGATTAACTGTTGAGGGAGCGGAGATTTGTGGCCGGTTTCAATTATAAAGTTGTAAAGCGTCAAACTATATCTATAACTGGCGCCGTTCTTGTAATGAGAGTTTTTCCGGTTTACTATATTGTTTTTCATAGTATTTCACTTCTGGACCAGGTGTCCGCCGATATGTGAGACAGATACTGCGCCATCTCCTTTCCCCAAAAAACCAATTTGCAATTTTTCTCTTCTTGCATCATATCCTCCAAGGGCTTAAATTTCTGTAGTATATGTTAGGAAACTTGAACTTCAGGTTACTTTCAGATTAAATTAATGAAAGACGCAATTTTAAATATTACGACATATGGCCTACGACAGGTCCCTCTTATACGAGGTGTGTGATGACACCGCTTGCCAGAGCAGCTGCGAAAATTATTACAAGGGTACGAACGTTCTTGTTTCATTTTCACCGTTGTGAACAGACATGTCTCTGAAATTTAAGATGCACTCAGCCGGCGCCTGTGCCTGTTTTTGATCACCTTACAATGGGAAGCGCTCGCTTCTTACATGCACTATTTGGCACTGCTGCGTAGGCTATTAGCGCGTGTGGGCAGCCACAATCTTGTGCATTTCAGAGGTTTCATGCATCTCGTTCAGTGCATTACAAAGAATTGGCTAACTCGGCAACGGCGCAGTTAAACAATCGGCCTGAGCCGGCGGCTGGGCGGCGGTGGCGGTTGCTGCTTCGTGCTGACGCCTCCTACGCCTTCGCTGCAGCGCGGCCCTCCTCACACAAACCCCCTCGTGACGGCAGCTCCGCAAGTTGAAGGTTCGCCCTGTACCCGCTGTTGCCGGCGCCGCTCTCGTTGCTGTGACATCTTCGTGGCTATGCCGTTCCTGGCTACGCCGCCGATCAGCTTCTCGCTCGGCGGCGAGCAGAACTGGGTTTTGTCGACGGCGAGCCTCGTGAGCACGAGCGCGGCGAGTGCCCGTTTTATTTATTCAAGGCACCTACAGCGCCCTGAGGGGCATTATTGTAAGGGGTTTAAGTACATTAACGGTAAGCATAGAAAGAATTCAATATAGCAAAATGCGACAGAACAAAGGATGAACAGGAAAATGTTAAGAACTTCCAATAAAGACAACAGCAGCAATAAAGACATTTATTCTGTATTGGCTTTAAGAGCGGCAAAGCTCTGGTCAACCGGGTTCCCTCTCCCTTTCATTTATATATTTTAGGCACGATATGCGTTTTGCTCCTGTTGTCGGTGTGCCGCGGGTGACCTTGGCGCGAGAACGAAGGAGAACACGGAGCTGAACCTAAACGAACATTGGAGAAACTTTAATTCACCCCCCGCGGCTTCCGCCATCAGAACGGCGCAGCGTCCACAACAGCGTCTTCGTAGTTCTGTGGTGGGCGGAGCCAGCGCGCGGCGCGAAGTAGCCTGAATTGTGTCCATGCAGCCCGAGGCGCATGCGCATTCCTTATGGCACTTGATGAACAAGGCGACAGCGCCTCGGCAATTGCCGTTGTTACCGTCATTACGTAATGCTAGATCCGGTGACACAGGTCCCGCGGCGCCATTTGTCATCACGGCCAGTCATCATCACCAGCCTGACTACATCTACTGCAGGACAAAGACCTCTCCCCTATCTCTCTAATTAACCCTGTCCTGAGCCAGCTGCGGCCACCTTATCCCCGCAAAATTTCTTTATATCATCCTCCCACGTAACTTTCTGCCGCCCCCTGCTACGCTTTCCTTCTCTTGAAATCCACTCAGTTACCTTTAACGACCTGAATGAGGATTCATAGCGCACAGAATACACAGGACACAACACGCTATGAATCCTCATGCTGATTACCCACTAGCGCGAACCCTGACCCTTCTACTTTAACGACCATCGGTTACCTCCCCTTCGCATTACATGTCCTGCCCAAGTCCATTTCTTTTTCTTGATTTCGAATAGAACACGCGTTTGTTCCCTGACCTACTCTGCTCTCTTCCTGTATCTTAACGTTACACCTATAATTTTTATTTCCATAGCTCACTGCGTTATTCTCAATTTAAGTTGAACCCTATTCGTGCGCCTCCGCGTTTCTGCCCCATAGGTGAATACCGGCAAGAGCCAGCTGTTATATATTTTTCTTTTTAGGGATATTGGTAAACTGCCATTCATGATCTGAGAGAGCCTGCCATATGCGCTCCACCCCATTTTTATTCTAGTTATTTCACTCGTGTGGTCTGCATCTGCCGTCACTACCTGCTCTAATTAGACGTATTCCCTTACCACTTCCAGCGGCTCGCTACAAAACGTGAACTGCTGTTCCCTTTCGAGACTGTTGAATATTACTTTGGTTTTCTGCACCTTAATTGTTAGACCCACCGTTCTACTCTGCCTGTCTAAGTCATTGATCATGATTTGCAGCTCACCCCCCCGAGTGACTCAGCAAGGCAATGTCATCAGCAAATCGCAAATTATTGAGGTATTCTCCATTAATTCTTATCCTCAGCTATTCCCAACCCAGGTCCCTGAAAACCTCCTGTAAATAGGCGGTGAATACCATTGGACAGTTCGTGTCTTCCTGCCTGACACCCTTCCTGTTTTGAATTTTATTGTCTTTATTTACAAATGACTATGGTAGCTGTGCAGTCGTTATAGCCATTTTCCAGCATTTTTACAAAACGCTCTTCTGCACCCTGATTCCGCAATTCCTACATGACTGCTGAGGTTTCGACTGAGTGAAATGCTTTTTTGTAATCTCTGAAGGCTATATACCGGGGCTCGTTATATTCTGCGCATTTCTCTATCACCTGATTGATAGTGTGAATATGGTCTATTGCCGAGTAGCCTTTATGAAAGCCTGCCGGGTCATTACGTTGATTGAAGTTTAAGGTTGATCTGATTCTATTAGCGATTACCTTAGTGCATACCTTGTAGGCAACTGACACTAAGCTGACAGGTCTATTTTTTCAAGTCCCTGGTGTCCTCTTATGAATTAAGGTGATGTTAGCGTTTCTCCAAGCATTTGATATGCTTGAGGTCATAAGGCATTGCGTATACAGAGTGGCTAGTTTTTCTAGCACCATCTCCCCACCGTCCTTCAACAGATCTGCTGTTACCTGATCCTCACTAGCTGCTTTCCACCTCTGCATTGCTCCTATTTTTTTCTTTACTTCCTCTTTCGTTACTGGCGGGATGTCCCATTGCTGTGCGCTTCTGCCTTTCTCATTAACGTTCTGATTATACTGGCTACTGTATAGATTTGGGTATATATCTTCGGCTACTTTAACTATCTTATCCATATTGCTAATGGCTTTATCTCTTAACGCATACGTAGGATTTTTGCCCATGTTTAGTTTCCTCTTCACCGTTTTAGGCTACCTCCGTTCTTTAGAGCATGCTCGATTCTCTTCATATTAAACTTCCTGATGTCGGTTACCTTGCGCTTATTAACTTTGATAGCTTTGTCAGTTATATTCTCTCTGGGGGATTAGAGGCTTTCATGCTTTGGCGTTTCTTGATGAGATCTTTCGTCCTCTGAAAGAACTTGCCGGTATCCTGTCTAACCGCCCTACCGCCCACTTCTACTGCGCATTTCGTAATGAGGCTTTCATGCTTTGGCATTTCTTAAACAGATCTTTCGTCCTCTGAAAGAACTTGCCGGTATCCTGTCTAACCACCCTACCGCCTACTTCTACTGCGCATTTCGTAATGAGGCTTTCATGCTTTGGCGTTTCTTAATCAGATCTTTCGTCCTCTGAGATAACTTGCCGGTATCCTGTCTAACCGCCCTACCGCCTACTTCTACTGCGCATTTCGTAATGAGGCTTTCATGCTTTGGCGTTTCTTAATCAGATCTTTCGTCCTCTGAGATAACTTGCCGGTATCCTGTCTAACCACCCTACCGCCTACTTCTACTGCGCATTTCGTAATGAGGCTTTCATGCTTTGGCGTTTCTTAATCAGATCTTTCGTCCTCTGAGATAACTTGCCGGTATCCTGTCTAACAGCCCTACCGTCTACTTCTACTGCGCATTTCGTAATGAGGCTTTCATGCTTTGGCGTTTCTTAATCAGATCTTTCGTCCTCTGAGATAACTTGCTGGTATCCTGTCTAACCGCCCTACCGCCTACTTCTACTGCACATTTCGTAACGAGGCTTTCATGCTTTGGCGTTTCTTAATCAGATCTTTCGTCCTCTGAGATAACTTGCCGGTATCCTGTCTAACCGCCCTACCGCGTACTTCTACTGCGCATTTCGTAATGAGGCTTTCATGCTTTGGCGTTTCTTAATCAGATCTTTCGTCCTCTGAGATAACTTGCCGGTATCCTGTCTAACCACCCTACCGCCTACTTCTACTGCGCATTTCATAATGAGGCTTTCATGCTTTGGCGTTTCTTAATCAGATCTTTCGTCCTCTGAGAGAACTTGCCGGTATCCTGTCTAACCGCCCTACCGCCTACTTCTACTGCGCATTTCGTAATGAGGCTTTCATGCTTTGGCGTTTCTTAATCAGATCTTTCGTCCTCTGAGGTAACTTGCCGGTATCCTGTCTAACCGGCCTACCGCCTACTTCTACTGCGCATTTCGTAATGAGGCTTTCATGCTTTGGCGTTTCTTAATCAGATCTTTCGTCCTCTGAGATAACTTGCCAGTATCCTGTCTAACCGCCCTACCGCCTACTTCTACTGCGCATTTCGTAATGAGGCTGTCATGCTTTGGCGTTTCTTAATCAGATCTTTCGTCCTCTGAGATAACTTGCCGGTATCCTGTCTAACCGCCCTACCGCGTACTTCTACTGCGCATTTCGTAATGAGGCTTTCATGCTTTGGCGTTTCTTAATCAGATCTTTCGTCCTCTGAGATAACTTGCCGGTATCCTGTCTAACCGCCCTACCGCCTACTTCTACTGCGCATTTCGTAATGAAGCTTCCATGCTTTGGCGTTTCTTAATCAGATCTTTCGTCCTCTGAGATAACTTGCCGGCATCCTGTCTAACCACCCTACCGCCTACTTCTACTGCGCATTTCGTAATGAGGCTTTCATGCTTTGGCGTTTCTTAATCAGATCTTTCGTCCTCTGAGAGAACTTGCCGGTATCCTGTCTAACCGCCCTACCGCCTACTTCTACTGCGCATGTCGTAATGAAGCTTCCATGCTTTGGCGTTTCTTAATCAGATCTTTCGTCCTCTGAGATAACTTGCTGGTATCCTGTCTAACCACCCTACAGCTTACTTCTACTGCGCATTCTGTAATGATAGCCGTGAGATTATCGTTCATTGCTTGAACATTAGTGTCGTCGTACTCGGTTAAAGCCGGTTATCTGTTGTGCAGCGAGGTCCTGAATTCCTCCATTTTTCATCTTACCGCTAAATCGTTGACGGGTTTCCACTTCACCAGTTTCTTCCGTTCCTTGTTCGTGTCTAGGCTGATTCGAGACATTACCATCTTCTGGTCGCTACATCGAACCTTTCCGAGGAACTCCACATTCTGCATGATACTAGGATTAGCGCGCAGCATCGCCTATTTCATTTTTAGCCCCGCTCTTCCACGTCCACTTCCTTCCCGTTTTCGTGAGGTGTTCACGATCCATAAATTACCTCTGTCTGCGAACTCTACTAATCACTCCCCTTACTATTCTTAGAGCTGATGACATAGTCGACTGCTGTTTGGTCTCAGCTTGCTTCTTGCCTACCTTACTGAAGTGGCCCACCAGTACAGTGTTCTGTGTTTTTAGTTTGCTCATTGCCGATTCTACGTCTTCACTGGAGCTTTTGACGATCTGATCAGCGTATAGGCCCGCACCACCTTCAATTGTTTCTCTTACAACCTTTGTTCGTGAAGTTCCGAGTCTGAGTCCATTAAAAAAATGCGTTTAACATCGAAATCATTTGTGCAGCACCCTTTCGAAATAGTCTCCTTTGCAGTCTACACACAGCTTCCAACACTTCTTGAGGTCTTGGAACTAGTTGGAAAACGCTTCTTTTGGCAGGGCTGTCAGCTCCTTTGTCGTGGCATCTTGAATGGCCTCCACGCTCCCCATCCAGCGACCTTTTAGGGCTCTCTTCTCACGAGGAAACAGGAAAAAATCGCATGGGAAGAGGTCAGGCGAGTATGGCGGATGGGGAAGTACAGTAATGCTGTGCTTGGCGAAAAATTTTGTCACGCTGAGAGCAGTGTGCAGTCTTGCGTTATCGTGGAGAAGGCTCTATTGTCCAGATGCCCATAAGTCAGGGCGACGGCGTCGCAGTGCATCAGGTATGTGTTGGAGCACGCGGATATAAATCTCCTGATTCACCGTCTGTCCTTATGGGACGAGCTCGTGCTGTATGTCACCTCTGGCATGGAAAAAACTATCAGCATCGTCTTTGTTTTGATCTTCTGTCGCCGCACCTTTCTCGACACCGGAGAGCTAGTGGATTTCCATTCGGCACTCTGCCTCTTTGTTTGAGGATCGTATTAATAATAATAATAATAATAATTGGTTCTGGGGGAAAGGAAATGGCGCAGTATCTGTCTCATATATCGTTGGACACCTGAACAGGGCCGTAAGGGAAGGGATAAAGGAGGGAGTGAAAGAAGAAAGGAAGAAGAGGTGCCGTAGTGGAGGGCTCCGGAATAATTTCGACCACCTGGGGATCTTTAACGTGCACTGACATCGCACAGCACACGGGCGCCTTAGCGTTTTTCCTCCATAAAAACGCAGCCGCCGCGGTCGGGTTCGAACACGGGAACTCCGGATCAGTAGTCGAGCGCCCTAACCACTGAGCCACCGCGGCGGGGAGGATCGTATTGAAAACACCATGTTTCGTCTTCAGCAATGATGCTGTCGACGTATGCAGCCTCCTTCTCTGCCTCGGAGAGCAAATCAGCGCTCACTGATGCCCGCGTGTCCTTCTGGTCCTGTGTGAGGGAGTGCGCCACAAGTCTGGCATTCAGCTCTCGCTTCCCCAAGTTCTCACGCAAAATTTGGTGGCATGTTGTCTTACTAATGTCGAGAGCATCTGATAGCATGCGGACTGTAATGGTGCTGTCTTGCTGTGCGATTTCCCTGATCCGAGCCACATTTTTTTCATCCCGTGAGGTTGAAGGGCGCCCCTGCCGTGTGTCGCATTCAACCGCTTTCTCTCGAAACGAACCTCTTGTGCGGGGCACTCGAAAACTCGCGCCCGCGATAATAGAATTGTTTAGCATACCGGAGACGTACTACCGGAGTCGTATACCGGTTTACCTGACGCCGGCTGCGCACGCGCATGCCACTGCGCATGCGCGAGCGGGGTCCGTTAAACCGGTATACGTCTCCGGTATACTAAAAACGTCTAATGTCTAGTTGCCGTAAGCGCCACGAGGGCGCTCATACGTCTGTGTGGCTGTCTTGCCAAGCTTCACACAGAATTTTATGTTTACACGCTGTTCGAGGCGGACGTCCATCTCTCCACATTCACTCACAATAGAATGCGCAGACAACCAGTGACAACGTGTTTGTCTACGTGTAGTGTCATTTAGTGGCTGTCAAAGCAACTAACATAAATAGGTCAGGTTAGCTCGAAAAGATGGCGCTACACATAAGCACCAACATTTGTTTTGGGGAATCATTTCTAGAGAACAAAATAAATCAGTTTCGAAGCTTCACGGACAAAGGTTGTATTAAGCTTAATTAGGTTACCTGCCATCCGCTCGTTAATACTGTTACCAGACGGGTACGAAGTGACTATCGACGCTCTTGAAGACCACGACGTTGAGAGTGGGTGTGCACGAGTATTCTTCCCTATGCAGTGACCCCCATGCCACACTCTCCCATATTCTTTTCGGCTGCCCTGCTGACCCTCCCCCGCGGGGACAGCACGCCATCTCGAGCTGGGAGGACTGGGAGGTCCTACTCATGTCTGCAGACCCGACATCGCAGCTTGCTGCGGTTACTCGGGCTGCCGACGTCATGTCCCGGCATGACCTACTTGATGCAGTGCGGGACCGCGCAGTGGCCCAGGGACCCAGCTGGGTCTAAAACTCACTTGCTCAATAAAGTTTTTCTGTCTGTCTGTCTATCAAGCCCCAGGTCATTGAATTCCTCTCAGCGCTGCACACTTCTAGCAAGAGACTTCCCCGTAACATCTGGTGGAGTTGCGGTGTATCGTCGTCACCCGCCGCGCGCCCACAAGCTGGATCTACGCAGTGGCCGTCACCTTGGTCCCGTTGCGATGACTACCGAAGCGGCTCCATCCACTCCAACATCGCCGACTGTCGTCGTGGCCCACCCCCGCGACCCGGGAACCTTCTGCGGTAGGGACGACGTGGATATATCGATGACTGGCTCTCGCTTTATGAACGCGTCAGCAAGACGGGTGGGACACTACGTACATGCTTCCCAACGTGATATTCTACCTTGCCAGAACCGCACGACGGCGTATGGTTCGAAACCCACGAAGAATATCTTACATCATGGGACGTATGCAAACAGAGGCTTCGAAACTTGTTCGGGAAGCTTGTTGGACGGCAGCCCGTTCCTAAGGAACTTATAGCTCGTGCCCAAACGTCTGCGGAATCCTACGTTGCCTATATTTTGGACGTCTTGGCCCTGTGTAGGAAAGTTGATAAGGAAATGTCCGAGGCAGATAAGATGGGGCACATACTAAACGACATTGCCACGTGCTAGCGGGCCGGTCACATCTCTCGCCACTGCCGCAGCTGTTGGTTCTCTCCTGCCCACCCCTTCTCCTACATTGGCCGTGGTGCCGACTACGTACCCCGCTGTTTCTCGCCTGGCTATGAGCCTCCCCGCTCCGAGACCACTCCGCCTAAAAATGGGTCCAACCGCTCACCTTCCTCGCGAGCCCGTCGTTCTCGTTACCCTCTTCCTCGCAGCAGCTCCTCCCCGTCCTCCTCCGACCGCTTCTCGGGAAACTAACCGATGCAGCTCTGGAGGCAACGCTGCATTGATGCCCTGGGATGCAAATCATCTGCTGACCATTGCTTTCCTCTGCAATCTTCTCGAAGTCATTGTGGAAGGTATTCCTGCCTCTGCTGTCATTAACACAGGTGCCCAAGTATCGGTCCTCAGCTCGTCTTTTCGCTGCCGCCTCAAGAAAGTGATGACCCCTGCCGCTTCGTCCACAATTTGTGTTATCGATGGCAGTACTGCTACGGTTACTGCAGTGTGTACTGCTTGAGTCACCGTTGCCGGTCATCACATCCCGGTACTGTTCACCGCCCTTAACCAGTGCATTCACGATGTGATCCTCAATCTTGACTTTTAGAGCGCAGCTGTTAGGCGTTTGTTCCCGGGTTGAACTACGTGCGTCGCCGTCGTTGGCGTAACCGAGCACGGAGGATAGGTGACGTAGATTGCAAAGAGAGCGTGAAGAGGAAAGCGGAGGATGAGGGCACGGTGGTACTGAGAAGGAAGGTTGCCTGGCGGCGAACTGCAGCACCAGAGTAGCGCGCGCCATCGTCTGTTCGCCGATGACTTCATCGGAAAGGTATGTGTCGCTCGCCAGACATGGGGCCAGAGTGAGTGAGTGAGTAAACGTTTATTGAATGGGGTGGTGGCTGGAGCGCATGTGGGTGGGCCCTCAGTCCAGGGCTCTGGAGGCTTCTGCCGACTTTCTGACGATGAGAAGGAGCGCTGCCTGGTCGTCGAGGCGTGCGCCAGCTGGTCAGCTTCACCCCCCACAGCTCCGGGGCCGCATTACGCGGCTTTGAATGGGGGGGTTTTTGGGTACATGTCCATGTGATATGTGTTAGGGTTGGGGTGTCGCCGCACCATGGACATTTGTCTTCGTAAGGTGTTGGGTGTAGGCGATGTAAACAGTGTAGGTTGGGATAGGCGTTTGAAGACGCTGTAAAAGGCAGGAGTCTTCAGAGGAGAGGGAGGGAGATGGTAGAGGCGTTTATTAAGGCGTTGGATTTTGAGCCGGGAGGCGAAGCGGGAGGATGGAGGGGATGGCCCCGTTTGGTGAGTATATTCTCGAGCTAATTAAGGTGCCCGCCTTGACGTTACCATCAAGGCCCTCGTGGCCGGGGTCCCAGGTGATGGCGTAGTCTTGATGGAGAGTGTGCCCCAGGATGCGTAGCGCCTGCCGTGGGACACGACCGTTTGTATACGCTCGACAGGCGTCTTGAGAGTCTGTGAATATGTGAGCGCTGTTGGAGTGGGTGTCACTCATTTTTTATGGCGAGGGCAATGGCTATCGCTTCAGGGGTGGTTGGGTCTGGGGCTCGGACAGAGGCCGCCAGAAGTGGAATGCTGGTGCTGTATACTGCAACACAGGCGAATGTCTGTGGGCGGGCATAGGATGCGATGTCAACGTAGACAGCAGTGGAATCATGCCTGTACTTTCTTCGCAGACGCCGGAGTCGGGCTTGTCTCCTGGCCTTTTGGAGTTCACATTGCATGTGTCTTGGGATAGGGCTGTCAGAGTGTAGTGCGTGCTATAAACGCGCTGACCGTTCGCTCGAGGCGAGGCTCATCGGCGGTAGAACGCTGTGCGCGCTGCCTAAGCCGAAATCCAGAGCCGCCTCTGTTGGGCGCTGGGTGTTCCGTATGCGGTCGCTACGGGGCGAGTACCGCAGCAGCTGTGCTCAAAAAATGCATTACCGAGAAGCGTAATCGTCGGCTAATTTTTTTAACAGCTCACTCTGCCCTTTTCGACTACTCCTGCGGCCTTCCTTGACTGGACATGTCCTTAAGCTCTGACGCCCCCTCCAGCTCAACCCGACTTTTATTCACGGAGTTCGCTCGCCTGCCCCGTGACTCTGCTGTCTATCTCCTTATGTCGCCTTTTCCGCCTGTTCCTTACGGCGACTATGCCGCGTGCCCCATTGCCGATGTTGTTCTCCACATCGTCATTCTCCCACGTCTCGTCGTGCACGTCACCCAGAATAGCACATATCTTCCTGTTCTTCAGCCTGTCGACCCAAGTTCTCCCGAAGGCATTTCGTTCGCTAATTTGTCGCCTTTGACCGACTGCACTGTTTCTGTCCTAACACCTGCCCCGCCTTCTGGCGTCCCTCAAGCCCCTATGTCATCCACCTCCGGTCCAAGTCTTATTTCCTAGATGATTGCGCAAGATCTGAGCCCCGAGTACGCTGAAGATCTTCACGTTTTGGTGCCCTACAGTGACATTTTTTTACTTTGATACCCGTCCTCTGTGTCAAACGTACGTTGTGACCTACCGGATTGCAACGTCCTGTACACCGGAGGCCGTACCGTGTATGTCTTTCTGAGCCCCACGTTATCCAATGGAAGGTCGAACAGGAAACGTTCTGGCGCTGCGGAGTAGTGGAAGCATAAAATAAGCATACGGACATATGGGATAGCGGCGGGCTGTAGCAATTTATGGAACCTTTATTTTGTAATATCATATATTATCTGGGGTTCAACGTGTCGAAGCGACGCAGGGGTTATGAGGTTAACTGAGATTACCTGGGCTTGTTCAACGTGCGCTGGCTTTGCACAGCACACGCCACAAAAGAAATCGCGCTGCCGCGGCCGGGGTCGAACCCGCGACGTTCGGATCAGCAGCCAGCGCCACTGGCATTGAGCCATTGGGGCGGGTTTTATTTTGTATGTGCTGTCTGAGACAACGGATGCCTCTGAAAGCAAATGTTGTACAACGTGGTTGGGTCGTTGCACTTATATTTCACATATTTATGGTGCATGACACAAATAAAGAGAGGCTATTCTCATTCAGGGCTTTATGAGTTATAGCAGTGCTAGCATTTTGATTGAAACTACCTGCAAACATGCTAACCTAATAAATTCAATATTTCACACCAGTCTGGCATGAAATGCTTCAGAATTGTGAGAAGCATATTACAAAAGTGCCATTAAGTTACTTTCTTAAAATCCACAGTTTTGTTGTCACGCATTGGGGGCAACTTCCACCTTCCTAGCGCAGACAACTTTCGGTCCCTAAATCTCGTGGTAGCACATTGCTTTTTGTCGAAAAAAAAAAAGTACTGCGTGGTGCAAAAAAAGTGGGGCCGAACCGAATACCGAACCGGCTCGGAACGGTTGGTTAAAACGGTTCGAGCTCAGTTCCAAGATGGCGAAAAAAATATGGGTTCGGTTCGGCTCCGGTTCGACACCTTGCTTTCCAGTGTCCGCCTCGGGAAACAAATGGTTCGCCGACGCCACCGATTATACCACGCGGTACGCTATCACGCACGCCTTCGCGACCAGCTGCGCTAGTGACGCGGCTGACTTCCTTCTGCACTACGTCCTACTCCACGATGGATCCCCCGTCAATTGCTCACCGCACGTGCCCGCTGCTTCCTCTCCCTAGTGGTTGACGGAATTCTTCGTTCGTGCCCCGTTCGGAACAAATTCACCACTGCTTATCACCATCAGGCGAACGTCCTTACGCAACGTCTAAACCGCACGCTCACATACATGCTGTCTATATACCGGGCGTCCCAGCTAACTAGAGCCAAGGGTTAAAAAACCACTTATTAGAGGCAGGCGAGTGAAACCAGTTGCATATTGGTGGCAGCCATCTTGCGCACCACAGGCAATTTTTTGTTTCGCAAATAATTAATAATATAAGTTTGATTTTTAAACTAATAAATATTGACTTTAGATTATAAATTGCATTCGAAGAGTTGTCGAGCACCTTCAGAAAGCCCCATTCCATCATTTAAGATAAGGAAATCCTCGCATGCGTCTTTTTTTCCCAGCTCCAAAGAGCCCGCGAAATACAAAATCAAACACGTGACTGACGCACTTGCGCGCCACGATCGTGCTGCTCTCAAGCGTGGTTTGAGCAACCGAAATCGCCTGCAGCCTTTACTCGTCGGCCCCGAAGCAGCGGCAGGCTGTTATGTTGGCGGTGGTTTCTCGTCTGCGTCAACCAGTGGTACCCATGACGGTGCGAATTGCCGCAGCCAACTTATCGGCCTGTCGCTGCTGCGGGGCCGTCGAGTAAAGGCTGCAGGCGATTTCGGTTGCTCAAACCACGCTTGAGAGCAGCACGATCGTGGCGCGCAAGTGCGTCCGTCACGTGGTTTATTTTGTATTTCGCGGGCTTTCTTTGGAGCTGGGAAAAAAAGACGCACGCGAGAATTTCCTTATCTTAAATGGTGGAATTGGGGTTTCGGAAGGTGCTCGACAACTCTACAAATGCAATTTGTCATCTAAAGTCAATATTTATTTTTTTTAGATAATTATACTTAATTAAATTAGTAACTATTTGCGAAACAAAAAAATGGCCTGTGGTGCGCAAGATGGCTGCCACAAATATGCAACTGGTTTCACTCGCCTGCCTCTAATAAGTGGTTTTTAACCCTTGGCTCTAGTTAGCTGGGACACCCGGTATATTTCTGATTATCAACGGGATTAGGATGTTAGCTTACCATTTGTGACTTTCGCCTATAACTCTTCTCGCCATGGTACCGCTGAGTGCTCGCCCTTCTATCTTCTATTTCGGCGAGACCCATTACTGCCATTCGATACCTAACTGTCCGCCGCCGACTATATACATCACTACTTATGCTCGTGATGTTACCACCCGTGCCGACGCCGCCCTTAAGCTTGCTCGTCACAGACTTCCTGCCTCTCAAAGTTCTCAAAAACGCCGCTACTACATTAACCACCGTGATGTCCACTATTCTCCAGAATCCCTCGTCCTACTCTGTCTCCCGTCCCGAAGTGTGGGCTTGTGGGAAAAACTGCCTCGTTACACGGGCCCTTACCGTGTTTTACGCCCAGTGACCGGCGTGACCTACGAGATTGCACCGCTCTACACCAAGCCCCCTTCCGCTACACCATCCTCCGAAACAGTGAACGTTACCCGCCTTAAGCACCTATAATTTCCACTCCACCTCGCCCGCCTTGCACGTACCAGGACGGTGACTTCGCTGCGGGGGCTAGTGTTATCAGACGACAGCGAGGTGACTATCAGTGCTCCCGAAGACGACGACGCTGAGAGTGGGTATGCATGAGTGTTTTCCAAGCCTCAGGCAGTTGTGCAAAGTTCTGTGTAGAGACCTCCGCGTAACAATATTACAGAATTCCTCTGTGTTGCCAGCTATGTCCTGATTAATGAGGAATCCCACACCTGGTTCTCGAATGTCCGCTAATCGACGACAGCATACTACGTGTCCTCTCTTTAGCACTGTGTAGGCCTCATTTGTCCTCCTAACCTCACTAAGCCCTATGACATCCCACTTGATGCCCGCTAGTTCCTCGAACAGCACTGCTAGACTCGTCTCAGTGGACAAGGTTGTGGGCTTCTCAATGTGCAAAGGCTACCAACTACCGCGGGTTCGGACACGCACACTGGGGCACCGCTGCGGCGCACTCAACCTCCGCAGAGAGGAGAGCGATTCGCCGCAAAGAAACAGGCCTCCAAGTTCACAAAGGAGACGTTTATTGACGTCGTCCTCCAGCACGTACACACACTCAACAGTTACCCCTTCCTGGGGGCGCGCGAGGAGCAAGGCTCCGCGGCGCGCACGAAGCGACAAGAGCAATGCGCACCGCTGCAGGAAAATGTCCCCGTGGCATGCAGTGCTGTCACCTTTCTCTCTTGTGGCGACCGTTGGACCGTTTGCGAGAGCGAGTGGGCAATCAAACCAAGGTACACCTGTCGGCGGTCGCTGGACTCCACTGGACAGACTTGAGCCGCTGCAGGTCGGAGGGCTCCATGCCAGCGAGCTCGAATATGCACTGGTCCGAACGGCAAAGGCTGCCGGATAAGAACAATCGCGTACACACCGGAGCTCTCTGGGCTCCGCTCGGACGGTCTCTCGGCGCGCGGCCGCCGAAGCGGGCTCCGAATTCCCGCCAAAATGCACCAATAGCTAAGGTCATTGGGAAGTCGCGGGGCGGGGCTGTGACCGAATAGCAGTGATTAGTCACCAACTTCCTCTCCGTCGCCTGTGGCGGGGGAATGGGAAAGACGAAGCAACGCACTACGCCGGCAGCGGCGGCGCAAAGGCAACGGAAGGAAGCCAGGATTCCCACAAAGTTCTAGTGTTAAACGTCGCCAGGTTCAATTTAAAATGGCAGCCTTTCTGAATCCAGAGATTCTTAGCACCCTCCGCCGCTTCACAGGTCTGACCGCCGCCTTGGTACGTTGCGCCGCAGCTGCTGGGGACTGAGGGACGGGGGTTAATAGGTGTATTCATCTATAGGAGGTTGTGGCCAGGTACTACACCAGGGTGGCCAAATCCTGTTAGGGTGAGGGTCTGCGTTGTTGGCTCTCGTCACCGAGATGAAGCCGCCCCTCAGGCCTGGTTATGCAGTTCCATTCACACAAGCGAATTTTTAACGCGATAGCGTTTAAGGCCCCGTTACCCATAAAATCCGACGTCGGCTTTGCCGCCGCTGTGAGCGAAAAATCACGAGCATTACTGGTAGGTGGTGCCCAGAGAGCAACCTAGGAGGCAGGTGGGCAACTATAGGTCACCTGGCTTTGCGGTGTCATTACAACCTGCCCACCGTGGAAGGTGGCAGTTAAACTAATGACTGGTTGCTCAGGAAGAGCAACCTGGCCCGGACAAGGCCCACCGCTGGGAGCACCTGCCATCGCAGGGCGGTGGTGCAGCGGTTAACCGCTGCACCACCGCGCCAGAAGGCGTATGAGGGCTCCCAGCGATCTATGAATGTAAATTAGAGAATGAATTTCTGCATATATGGCAATTAACCAATTACGCTATCGCGTCATACCCTAGTGCAGTGGTGCGCAGTGATACACATGACAGTGACATTCATAGCGACATGCGCATTGAAACCGCTAGTCCTGAGCCCCATAGATTCCGACCACCGCCTCGGCACGGTCCACCAGCCGTTGTAATTCAGTGGCCGTGTTGTACAGGTCATATGTAGGGAGCGTCTGCTGTGCATCGACTCCAGTGATCTAGTAGATATACATGGCAGTCACGTTCTTGCCAGTAGGCTGCGATCGGTATACTTACTTTCGCGATAAAAAGAAAACGCAAAACATCGAGTCGGCTGTATGCTCCGCTGTTCGAATTTGTTTTCATCGCACTTCAACCTTACTGGAAACAAAAATACACTAAAATCGTTCATGATAATATCGTGGACGATTCTAGCGTGTTTTTGTTACCACCAAGGTAGTGAAGGGACGAAAAGAAATGCGAAGAGCGGGGCGCGTAGGCGCTGCGCTTTTCGCGTTTCTTTTTTATCGTCCATGCATTTCGGAAGAGGAGGCAGGTGGTGCCTGAATACTCTCGGGGCATGTCGTGAATAAACTGTCCCCAGTTTGCGTTGCGGCATAACAGATCCACGTTTGTTTAACCTGGTAAGAGTAACGTGACTTAATTTCTTAGTTGTTTGATTAGTGACTAGTCAATGGTTTCTTCATTTTGAGGTAATCGACTGGTCTTTTGAGTGTACTGGCGCTGTGTACACGCGGTAGGAAGCTCGTTAAATGCGATATTGATCTTTATTCTTTTTTTTTTCTCCTGAAAACTGACTTCCCTATGTGCGCAAAGCCATCCTCGCAGGTCTCCTTGTTGAAGCCGGTGAGGGCAACTGTTGCGCCAGCAGGTTGCCATCTTTCGCCTCAGATGAAATCTAACCTATATTTGCTCCAAAATCATGTTTAGAAGTTGGAAATTGCATTACGCGACAATGAAACGATAATTTATTTTTGCGCGAATATTTATTCGATTCACTCCTGCTCGGTCTTTTAAAAGACGTCGCGGGTATTAATGGGACTACAGCTAATGTTCCTTTTTACCTAGTTAATTTCGGGAAGTGTAGGACATACGATAACCACTGTTTTTACAGACGGTTTGCATTGGTTGAAAGTGGAGAGGCATGAACTTCGCTATTATTGCCTAGTGTCAACTCTGTGTCTTCACGCTTTGTGAATGTGAAATATAT